>NC_088398.1:6527898-6827898 GCF_034236695.1 Oncorhynchus nerka | reverse complement strand
TACCTAGTACTGTGTTAATCTATGAGCTGGTAATGGTACCTAGTACTGTGTTAATCTATGAGCTGGTAATACCTAGTACTGTGTTAATCTATGAGCTGGTAATGGTACCTAGTACTGTGTTAATCTATGAGCTGGTAATGGTACCTAGTACTGTGTTAATCTATGAGCTGGTAATGGTACATAGTACTGTGTTAATCTATGAGCTGGTAATGGTACCTAGTACTGTGTTAATCTATGAGCTGGTAATGGTACCTAGTACTGTGTTAATCTATGAGCTGGTAATGGTACCTAGTACTGTGTTAATCTATGAGCTGGTAATGGTACCTAGTACTGTGTTAATCTATGAGCTGGTAATGGTACCTAGTACTGTGTTAATCTATGAGCTGGTAATGGTACCTAGTACTGTGTTAATCTATGAGCTGGTAATGGTACCTAGTACTGTGTTAATCTTGAGCTGGTAATGGTACCTAGTACTGTGTTAATCTATGAGCTGGTAATGGTACATAGTACTGTGTTAATCTATGAGCTGGTAATGGTACCTAGTACTGTGTTAATCTATGAGTGGTAGTATAACTATGAGCAGTACCTAGTACTGTGTTAATCTATGAGCTGGTAATGGTACCTAGTACTGTGTTAATCTATGAGCTGGTAATGGTACATAGTACTGTGTTAATCTATGAGCTGGTAATGGTACCTAGTACTGTGTTAATCTATGAGCTGGTAATGGTACCTAGTACTGTGTTAATCTATCTAATGGAGCTGTGTAATGGTATGGTACTAGTACTGTGTTAATCTATGAGCTGGTAATGGTACATAGTACTGTGTTAATCTATGAGCTGGTAATGGTACATAGTACTGTGTTAATCTATGAGCTGGTAATGGTACATAGTACTGTGTTAATCTATGAGCTGGTAATGGTACCTAGTACTGTGTTAATCTATGAGCTGGTAATGGTACCTAGTACTGTGTTAATCTATGAGCTGGTAATGGTACCTAGTACTGTGTTAATCTATGAGCTGGTAATGGTACCTAGTACTGTGTTAATCTATGAGCTGGTAATGGTACATAGTACTGTGTTAATATATGAGCTGGTAATGGTACCTAGTACTGTGTTAATCTATGAGCTGGTAATGGTACCTAGTACTGTGTTAATCTATGAGCTGGTAATGGTACCTAGTACTGTGTTAATCTATGAGCTGGTAATGGTACCTAGGACTGTGTTAATTTACCACGTCTCATATCATTTCCCCCCGAGGGAAGAAACGGAGTATCAAAGAGATGATGTGGCTCAGTGGACAGGTACGGCAGGGCCAGAGGATAACCATTTGTGTGTGCATGTGCTTATGTGCGTGGCCCGATCTGTGTGTGTGTGGTTTGTATATACTGTATGTATATGTGTGTAATGTGTATCTCTGTGTATCCAGCTGGTTCCACAGGGATATCTCTGGCTTGGATGCTGAGTCTGTTTTGAAGAGCCGGGGCGTCCATGGCAGCTTCCTGGCCCGACCCAGCAGGAAGAACCAGGGAGACTTCTCTCTCTCTGTCAGGTAGGAATACACCCCATCTCCTTCTTTGTCCTTCTCTCTCTCTTTCTCTCTCTCTCTCTCTCCATCAGCTAGGACATCCTCCATCTCTTTCTCCTCCTCTCTCTCCATCAGATGGAGATACTCCATCTCTTTCTCTCCTTCTTTGTCTCTCCTTCTCTCCTTCGCTCAACCTACAGTGCCTTCGGAAAGTATTCAAATCCCTTGACCTTTTCCACATTTTGTTGTGTTACAAAGTGGGATTAAAATGTGTTTAATTGTCATTTTTTGTCAACGATCTACACAAAATAATCTGGAATATCAAAGTGGAAGACATTTTTTGTAAAAATATTATTAATGTTAAGTATTCAACCCCCTGAGTCAAATTCATAATTACAGCTGTGAGTCTTTCTGGGTAAGTCTCTAAGAGCTTTCCACAACACCTGGATTGTGCAACATTTTTGTGCAAAATTCTTCAAGCTCTCTCATATTGGTTGTTGATCATTGCCAGACAACCATTTTTAGGTCTTGCCATAGATTATCAAGCAGAATTAAGTCAAAACTGTAACTAGGCCTCTCAGGAACAATCATTGTCTTTTTGGTAAGCAACTTTAGTGTAGATTTGGTCTTGTATTTTAGGTTTTTGAAAGCTAAATTAATCTCCCAGTGTCTGGTAGAAAGCAGACACAACCAGGCATTCCTCTAGGATTTTGCCTGTGCTTTTTGCCTGAAAAACTCCCCAGTCCTTAACGATTACAAGCATACCCATAACATGATGCAGACCCCACTATGCTTGAAAATATGGAGAGTGGTACTCAGTAATGTATTGCATTGGATTTGCCCCAAACATAACACTACATTTTCAGCACAAAACGTCAATTGCTTAGCCACATTTTTTGCAGTATTACTTTATTTAGTGCCTTATTGCAAATATTTTTTTTCTGTACAGGCTTCCTTGTTTTTACTCTGTCAATTAGTTTAGTATTGTGGAGTAACTACAATGTTGTTGATCCATCCTCTGTTTTCTCCTATCACAACCATTAAACTCTATAACTGTTTTAAAGTCACCATTGGCCTCATGGTGAAATCCCTAAGTGGTTTCCTTCCTCTCTGGCAACTGAGTTAGGAAGGACACATGTATCTTTGTTGTGACTGGGTGTATTGATACACCGTCCAAAGTGTAATTAATAACATCATGCACAAAGGGATACTCAATGTCTGCTTTTTTATTTTACCCATCTACCAATAGGTGCCCTTCTTTGTGAGCCATTGAAAAACCTCCCTGGTCTTTGTGGTTGAATCTGTGTTTTAAATTCACTGCTCGACTGAGGGACCTTACAGATAAAGTCCATGCAACTTATTATGTGAATTGGTAAGCACATTTTACTCCTGAACTTATTGAGGCTTGCCATAACAAAAGGGTTGAATACTTATTGACTCAAGACATTTCAGCTATTTATTTGTAATTAATTTGTCAAACATTTGAAAAACATAATTCCACTTTGACATTATGGGGTACTGTGTGTATTCCAGTGACCAACAAAATCTACATTTTATCAATTTGCATTTCAGGATCTAACAACAAATTGTGGAAAAAGTCAAGGGGTGTGAATACTTTCTGAAGGCACTGTATGTTAACCTACAGCATTTCACTACACCTGCGATAACATCTGCTAAATATGTGTATGTGACCAATAACATTTGATTTGAAAATTAGATTTTATTAAATTTAATTTATAGTATATCCTCTCTCCTCACTCATCCTTTCCTCTCTCATTTTCTTGCCCTCTGTCAGGTACAGATACACTGCATCTCTCTTTTGCTACTTTAAAAAATATATTTGACTTAAAACTAGTTTAGGTGGAATTGTCTACTGTCACTAACTGGCCCATGAATGTCCTCTTTCCCTTGATCTTTGACCCCAGGGTGGGTGAGCTGGTGACCCACATCCGTATCCAAAACACAGGGGACTTCTACGACCTGTATGGAGGGGAGAAGTTTGCCACGCTGTCCGAGCTGGTGGAGTACTACACTGCAGAGAATGGGATCCTGCAGGACAAAGACGGCACCATCATCGAGCTCAAATACCCCTTCAACTGCTCTGACCCCACCACCGAGAGGTCAGTGCACTCTAACCTTTACCCCTAACCCTTAATTCCACCAGAGTCAGTCAGTCAAGTCCGTGTACTCTTGCCTCAAATCTCTAACCCTTAACTCTGCTTTCACTGTTCTGCTGAATTTTGTTGCATGTTTATCAAACGGAAGCCGATCATATAAAATACTCCTGAGACATCCAGCCATTTTGTAATGAATACTTTCTTAATCTAAACGCTTTATGTTGAGGATCATAAAGCTTTCAGAAGGAAAGGTAATTCTATGGCCTTTACTTTGAGGTGTGTGTGTGTGTGTGTGTGTGTGTGTGTGTGTGTGTGTGTGTGTGTGTGTGTGTGTGTGTGTGTGTGTGTGTGTGTGTGTGTGTGTGTGTGTGCGTGCGTGTAAATCCCTCATGTTCTACCCTCACTGCCCCTCCTTTCTCCACTCTATTTTCTCTCTCTGTCAGTTTGACTTCCCTTTCTTGCTGCGGTTGGAAACTTTAGATTTTGACACATTTGAAAACAGTGACCAGACCCTCAATACCTTCGTCTCTCCTAACCTCCATCTTGCTCTATTTTAGTCTTTCTGATCTCTTTCTCGATACCCATATCACAGGTACTGCTGTGATGGTATGCTTTATAGTCTAATTTTAATGCAGAGGTGTCATTCTATGATGTTTATGCCTCTGTAATCATGGTAGCATCCAAATTAATTTAGAAGTGTTTAGAAACATACATTATTTACCATTCATTTTCACTGGGCACAAAATAATCTGAAACACAGCCAAAACAAACTGAACATGCATCCAGCAAGTCAGTAGAGTCACCAAGCTTGATGTAGTCATTGCGGGCTAGGAATATGGGGCCAAATATTTGGGGGGCTCTATGGGGGTGGTGGTGGGGGGGTGATATGGGGTGAGGAAGTAAAGGGGGGTAGTTTGTGTGGGGCTCAGGCTATAAATATCATGCTGTCTTGAGCCACGAAATCTTGTCATCAGAATTTTCCGACCACAAAGCAGGAAGTTCAGATGTAGAAATCGAGAACTGCCCCTAAATTTAAACAGCAGGCAGCACTCAGAGAGGATCCCCATACTAACGAGTGTAAACTCTCCCAGACACACAGACGCATTCATGCAAACACACACTATACTCTCAGGACAGAAATACCTTGCATAAACCCATATAAAGTGCATCTGTACAGGCCGTAAATACACATTAGTTACCAAAATGTCCTCAACCATTTATTAAAGTCCTTTACCAAGTCTTCTTCCATTCTCCTCCATGTAGGGCATAGTGATGTTTCCAGTAGAGCTTCATTGACCTCTTCTCTGTCATACACCATACAGGTGGTATCACGGACACCTGTCAGGCCCCAACGCAGAGAAGTTGCTATGGGAACGGGATGAGCCGGGCACCTTCCTGGTGCGGGAGTCTCTGTCCAAACCTGGAGACTTTGTTCTGTCTGTTCTGACTGAGGAGAAGAGCAAGGCATCCTGCAGAGGGAGGAGGGTCTCACACATAAAGATCATGTGCCAGGTGTGTGTGTGTGTGTGTGCATGAGTGTGTGTGTGCATGAGTGTGTGTGTGTGCATGAGTGTGTGCGTGCATGAGTGTGTGCAAGCATGAGTGTATGCAAGCATGTGAGTGTTCGTGTGTTTTTCTCTCTCTAACACACATTCACTCACATTCACTATTGCAATTCACATTGCAATCTTTGCTATAATATTTCCCATATCTGAGTACATCTTGTTATGAAACCAGACCAATTTTCAGTTTCCCCAAAATGTTCATTCTTATGCAACGAATGACCTTCCTGCTTCCAACATCTAGGAGAAAACCTGACAAACATCAAACACACCACCACTACTGTCTCAGCACAGAAACAGTTATGCAAAGTCCAGTCAATATGAACATATAGGTTTGAGTTTGATAGATATCACTGTCTTGGTTACAAAAGTATGCCAAGTGGATATGTTTTAATTAGTTAGTTATGTATTTAATTTGGACCCTTAGGTGTCGTGTGAAAATGCATATACGATTCCAATAAAATACATGAGAATTGGTATTCACAATTAAGTACTTTATATTCATGTGTGTACAGTAACTACCACTAGAAATAAAAAATAGCATAGTTATTTCCGAGTGCAGAGCTAGACTGTAACTAACTGCATTCATCCCCAAACCTACTTTTCGTAGATTCAACATTATTAGCAGCACCATCAGGTTATTTTTAGCTGTGGTAATACAGTGCAGACATGAGGTGGATTTGAATGAAAAGCATTGTAGGGCTGGAGTCTAAAGTTTTCAGGGTCAGAAGATTATCACACAGGTCATTGAGTCCTGGCACAGGCCCTACCATGAGCAAGCATCAGGTGCATTTCTTAATAGCTAACCGGACGTACATGAAATATATTTTCTGGTACTACACCGGCTCCGACGCTCGTCGGATGTGGCAGGGCTTGCAAACTATTACAGACTACAAAGGGAAGCACAGCCACGAGCTGCCCAGTGACACGAGCCTACCAGACGAGCTAAATAATTTCTATGCTCGCTTCGAGGCAAGCAACACTGAGGCATGTATGAGAGCATCAGCTGTTCCTGACGACTGTGTGATCACGCTCTCCGTAGCCGATGTGAGTAAGACCTTTAAACAGGTCAACATACACAAGGCTGCGGGGCCAGACAGATTACCAGGACGTGTGCTCCGGGCATGTGCTGACCAACCGGCAGGTGTCTTCACTGACATTTTCAACATGTCCCTGATTGAGTCTGTAATACCAACATGTTTCAAGCAGACCACCATAGTCCCTGTGCCCAAGAACACAAATGCAACCTGCCTACATGACTACAGACCCGTAGCACTCACGTCCGTAGCCATGAAGTGCTTTGAAAGGCTGGTAATGGCTCACATCAACACCATTATCCCGGAAATCCTAGACCCACTCCAATTTGCATATCGCCCAAACAGATCCATGCCATCCAGGACCTCTACACCAGGCAGTGTCAAAGGAAGGCCCTAAAAATTGTCAAAGACCCCAGCCACCCCAGTCATGGTCTGTTCTCTCTACTACCGTATGGCAAGTGGTACCGGAGTGCCAAGTCTAGGACAAAAAGGCTTCTCAACAGTTTTTACCCCCAAGCCATAAGGCTCCTAAACAGGTGCTGCTGCTACTCTCTGTTTATCTAATATGCATAGTCACTTGAACTATACATTCATGCACATACTATCTAAATTGGCCCGACCAACCAGTGCTCCCGCACATTGGCTAACCAGACTATCTGCATTGTGTCCCACCACCCGCCAACCCCTCTTTTTACGCTTTTGCTACTCTCTGTTCATCATATATGCATAGTCACTTTAACAATACCTTCATGTACATACTACCTCAATAGGCCTGACTAACAGGTGTCTGTATATTGCCTTACTACTCTTTTTTCAAATGTCTTTTTACTGTTGTTTTATTTCTTTACTTACCGACACACACACACACACACACACACACACACATACCTTTTTTTCCCCCGCACCATTGGTTAGAGCCTGTAAGTAAGCATTTCACTGTAAGGTCTACACTTGTTGTATTCGGCGCACGTGACAAATAAACTTTGATTTGATTTTGTTTACTTTTGAACCAGTGGTTCTGAAAGTAGCGCCCACGAGCCAAAAGTGGTCCCTGAAAATTGCATACTATGTCACAGATGGGCAGATATGTTCACCTCGCTCTCCCCCTTTCTGATTTTCTCTATTTTTACATATTTTTGATATTGAATGCTATCAGATCTTCAACCAAGACCTAATATTAGATTAAGAAAACCTGAGTTTAGAATTTAGAAAACAAATTGATGCTTATTTTATTTATTTAATTGATATAGTTATGCAACACCCTTACACTCAATAACTGGTTGTGCCACCTTTAGCTGCAATGACTGCAACCAAATGCTACCTGTAGTTGTTGATCAGTCTCTCACATCGCTGTGGAGGAATTTTGGCCCACTCTTCCATGCAGAACTACTTCAACTCAACAACATCTGTGTGTTTTCAAGGATGAACTGCTCGTTTCAAGTCCTGCCACAACATCCAAATTGAGAATTAGTCTGGACTTTGACTCGGACATTCCAAAACTTCAAATTTGTTGATTTTTAGTCATTTTCATGACTTGATTGTTTGTATTGGATCATTGTCTTGCTGCATGACCCAGCTGTGCTTCAGCTCACAGACGGATGGCCTGACATTCTCCAGTAGAATTCTCTGATACAGAGCAGAATTCATGGTTCCTTCTACTAAGGCAAGTCATCCAGGCTTGAGGCAGCAAAGCATCCCAAAACCACCACACTACCACCATCATGCTTGACCGTTGGTATAAGGTTCTTACTGTAGAATGCAGTGTTTGGTTTTCACCAGGTATAATGGGACTCATGTCATCATATATTTATATAAATAGAATGACCGGTACACGGTGGGAGGCACAGAGATGTTTGACACCCTGGCTGACCTGATGGAGCACTACAAACGCAAAGGCATCGAGGAGATGTCTGGAACCTGGGTGCACCTCAAACAGGTAAAGACTTACAGGACTTACAGTTGTAACCCCATACAGGTTACAAGAGTCACCGTGAGTGTTGCAGTAAAGTTACAACCTTACACAGGTCGGATATACTGTATCTTATAATGGGTTCACCTGAATGACAAGTTAGAGCCATATCCGAACAAATCTTGACTTATTCTCCTCTCCTTCTCTTTCCTGTCCACTCCATCCTTCTCTCCTTCAGCCCTACTTCTCCACCAGAGTGAATGCAGCAGACATTGACAGCAGAGTGAGGCTGCTGGACCAGATGGCCGAGAGAGAGAACGAGGGAGACAAGAAGAGCAAAGCAGGATTCTGGGAGGAGTTTGATGTAAGTCGATTAAGTTTTTGATGGAAGGAAGATGTGATGTTTTGAACAACCCTTCTTAACCTCTTCTTCTCTTTTCTCAACCTGGTCTCAGAGCATTTTATATTATTATGTATGTAAATTCGAGACACTCCATTTAGTATGATATGTTAAGTTTCTTATTGTATGTATTCATGTGTGGATAGGGGCCTCCCTGTTGGCGCTGCGCCACCAGAGACTCAGGCTCTGTCGTAACCAGCCGCGACCGGGAGGTCCGTGGGCCTAGCGTCATCCGGGTTAGGGAGGGTTTGGCTGGTAGGGAAATCCTTGTCTCATCGCGCACCAGCCACTCCTGTGGCGGGCCGGGCGCAGTGCGTGCTAACCAAGGTTGCCAGGTGCACGGTGTTTGCATGACTTTCAACCTTCGTCTCTCCCGAGCCCGTACGGGAGTTGTAGCGATACCACAAAATTGGGGAGAAAAAGGGGTAAAAGAAATATATATATAATTAATTTGTGGATGACCAGTAAACCCATTTTATATGATATGTTATGAATTACAATTTTGCAAAACGTACTACATGTTACGAATTTTTAAAAAGTATGATATGTTATGAATTCTAGCAAGGTGGCTAGCGTTAACTACTTGGCTAATTTTTAGCTAGTCTAGGGTTAGGGTTAAGATTAGGAGTTAGGTTGAAGGGTTGAGGTTAGTGCTAAGGGAAGGGTTAGCTAACATGTTGCAAAGTAGCTAAAAAGTAGTAAGTATTTGAAAAGTAGCTAAAATGCTAAAGTTGTCTTTGATTAGATTCAAACTAGCAGCCTTGGGTTGCTAAATGTTCGCGTTATACAACCATGCATCCACTCCGAACAACCACCCTACTTTTGTTTTGCTTTAACAATCTATCTTATGTTACCAAACCAAACGTAATACATATACTAATTTGATTGTCTCGGATTTAGATTTACTATGTAATGTCTAGTCTATGAGACCAGGATGCTTTACTCTACTGTAGGTTTTCTGAGGCCTAATTTCTTACATGCTGACCACACCAGCTTTGCAAAATAAATGTACACATACATGTTGTTCAATCATTGCATCGAAACTGCTCGTGTGAACGAGCGTCTGCGTAGCCAGGCGCTAAAATACAACTTGGCAATATTTGTGATGCTTGACGAGCTGCAAATCCAATCTCTCCCATCTCCTCATTGGTTTTTAGGAGCATATACCCATGTAGGTGATTGAAAGATTAACTGAGGTCCACACTCCAGTCCAGTTGGTGGTGGTAATGCACCTTAATGTTGGTTAGCACCCGCCATATAAAGTCCAAAGAAGAAGCCTGAAGGAGGAGAGATAACTAGAAACTAACTCAGTTTACCCTTTTATCTGTTGATTAATTGTAAGAGTAGAGGATCTGGTGCATTTCAGGTAAAATAACAATTGAATGTTTATATCCCAGGACAAATTAGCCAGCAACAGCAAGATAGCTAGCTAAATTGCCATGAATGTTTAATGCTTTTCGACCTGTCCCCAAATTAATATAGTTGGTTCAGAGTTGGTTTTGATATTTCAACCTGTGTTCTCTAATCTCGTCTGGTGTGGATGGACAAAATCAACATGCGGGTGTAGTCAGCATGAAACTGTGTCTGTGTTTGATGCTTTAGTTGGTCATATAAGCTGTGATGTAATGTGCCTTTACTCTTGTACAACATGGTGAAACATGTTCCGTTGGACAAGTCAAAGTGAGAGTGTTGCAAGTAAAAACTAGAATCAAATGGTTAAAGGTCTCACTACTACAGCCATAGGAAATAAACTGCAAGAACCATAGAACACATTTTTACTACCACCATGTGGTAGCATGTGGTACTGCTATTTGATGTCTCAATTGTCTAATCTCAGAAACCCACAACAAAACCTTGCATAATTGTGTTAGATGCTAAATAGTCTGGCCACGAGAGATTAGAAATGGTCTAACACTAATTCCAAACTTCTTTAACAGCACATTAAAAATAACTTTTCAAATGGTAGAAAAAATATGGGTAAAGAATGTACATTATCTGTATGTTCATAAAGCATACATAACACATAATAAACATGCCATATTTATAGAGCATTCATGAATGTATTCATAGTAATACAGTATGTCAGTATTCCACAAATACTGGGAATGGGGATTTGCATGCCTTTAAACGTATTCTCCTGAAGGTATTCCTGCAAAGATTTTGAGTTGTCACAGCTGGGTTGAGTGAATCTATGTTTGGGATTTTTACAGTCAATCCCTTCCCTCAAGACTGTGAGGTTAGGCCAGGGGTTAGGTTACTCAGGTCCTGGAGTACACATGCAGGCTTTTGTTCTAGCCCAGTGAAATAGTAAACACTATGTGTAATCCCAATCCTTTTGACCAATTAGAGTTCACCTGAGCTGACACAGGCTAAAAGACAGGATGAGAGGGGCTGATGATGCTGATTAGGAACCTCACTGAAACTCCCCTCATATCCAGGGGACTGGATTAGCACTAGCAGCAGCTTCCACCAGGGGTCAGGGGTCAGGACAGGTTATAAGGCAATACAGGTTGTACACACAAGTACCCCATCCATAATGACATAGCAAAACACTTTTTTTGTGTGCAAATGTATTAAAAATAAAAAACTTATACCACATTTACATAAGTATTCAGACCCTTTACTCAGTACTTTGTTGAAGTAACTTTGGCAACAATTACAGCCTCGAGTCTTCTTGTATGACGCTACAAGCTTGGCACACCTGTATTTGGGGAGTTTCTCCCATTCTTCTCTGCAGATCCTCTCAAGCACAGCTATTTTCATGTCTCACTAGAGATGTTCGATTGGGTTCAAGTCCAGGCTCTGGCTGGGCCACTCAAGGCCATTCAGAGACTTGAAGCCACTCATGCATTGTCTTGGCTGTGTGCTTAGGGTCATTGTGCTGTTGGAAGGTGAACCTTCACCCCAGTCTGAGGTCCTGAGTACTCTGGAGCAGGTTTTCATCAAGAATTTCTCTGTACTTTGCTCCGTGGATTTTTCCCTCAATCCTGACTAATCTCCCAGTCCCTGCCGCTGAAAAACATCCCCACTGCATGATGCTGCCACCACCATGCTTCACCGTAGGGAGGGTGCCAGGTTTCCTCCAGACGTGATGCTTGGCATTCAGGCCTAATGTTCAATCTTGGTTTCATCAGACCAGAAAATCTTGTTTCTCATGGTCTGAGAGTCTTTAGGTGCCCTTTGGCAAACTCCAAGCGGGCTATCATTTGCCTTTTATTGAGGACTGGCTTCCGTCTGGCCACTCTACCATGAAGGCCTGATTGGTGGAGTGCTGCAGAGATGGTTGTCCTTCTGGAAGGTTCTCCCATCTCCACAGAGGAACTCTGGATCTCTGTCAGAGTGACTATCGGGTTCTTGGTAACCTCCCTGACCAAGGCCCTTCACCCCCAATTGCTCAGTTTTGCCGGGCAGCCAGCTCTAGGAAGAATCTTGGTGATTCAAACATCTTCTATTTAAGAATGATAGAGGGCACTCTGTTCTTGGGGACCTTCAATGCTGCAGAAATGTTTTGGTACCCTTCCCCTGATCTGTGCCTCGACACAAATCCTGTCTCGGAGCTCTATGGACAATTCCTTCGACCTCATGGCTTGGTTTTTGCTCTGACATGTCAACTGTGGGACTTTATATAGGCAAGTGTGAGCCTTTCCAAATCATGTCCAATCAATTGAATTTACCGCAGTTGGACTCCAATCAAGTTGTAGAAACATCTCAAGAATGATCATTGGAAACAGGATGCACCTGAGCTCAATTTTTGCGTCTCATAGCAAAGGGTCTGAATATATATGTAAATATGGTATTTCTGTTTATTATATGTGATAAATTTGCTAAAAAAAAAAAACTGTTTTCGCTTTACCTGGTTAAATAAAGGTGAAATAATTTAAAAAAAATAACTATATGTAATTATTTCAGCCGCATTAGAGACTCGTCCGAGATTCCTAAAGACTGGAAAGCTGCCGCGGTCATCCTCCTCTTCAAAGGGGGAGACACTCTAGACCCAAACTGTTACAGACCTATACCCATCCTGCCCTGCCTTTCTAAAGTTTTCGAAAGCCAAGTTAACAAACAGATCACTGACCATTTCGAATCCCACCGCACCATCTCCGCTGTGCAATCTGGTTTCCGAGCCGGTCAGGGGTGCACCTCAGCCACGCTCAAGGTCCTAAACGATATCATAACCGCCATTGATAAAAGACAATACTGTGCAGCCGTCTTCATCGACCTGGCCAAGGCTTTTGACTCTGTCAATCACCGTATTCTTATAGGCAGACTCAATGGCCCTGGTTACTCACAAATGACTGCCTCGCCTGGTTCACCAACTACTTCTCAGATAGAGTTTAGTGTGTCAAATCGGAGGGCCTGTAGTCCGGACCTCTGGCAGTCTCTATGGGGGTGCCACATGGTTAAATTCTGACTCTTTTCTGTGTATATATCAATGATGTCGCTCTTGCTGCGGGTGAGTCCTTGATCCACCCCTACAACACCATTCTGTATACATCTGGCCCTTCTTTGGACACTGTGTTAACAAACCTCCAAACGAGCTTCAATGCCATACAACACTCCTTCCGTGGCCTCCAACTGCTCTTAAATGCAAGTAAAACTAAATGCATGCTCTTCAACTGATCGCTGCCAACACCTGCCCGCCCGACTAGCATCACTACTCATGACGGTTCTGACTTAGAATATGTGGACAACTACAAATACCTAGGTGTCTGGCTAGACTGTAAACTCTCCTTTCAGACTCATATTAAGCATCTCCAATCCAAAATTAAATCTAGAATTAGCTTCCTATTTCGCAACAAAGCCTCCTTCACTCACACTGCTAAACATACCCTCGTAAAACTGACTATCCTACCGATCCTCGACTTCGCCGATATCATTTACAAAATAGCCACTAACACTCTACTCAGCAAACTGGATGCAGTCTATCACAGTGCCATCCGTTTTGTCACCAAAGCCCCATATACAGTGCCTTGCGAAAGTATTCGGCCCCCTTGAACTTTGCGACCTTTTGCCACATTTCAGGCTTCAAACATAAAGATATAAAACTGTATATTTTTGTGAAGAATCAACAACAAGTGGGACACAATCATGAAGTGGAACGACATTTATTGGATATTTCAAACTTTTTTAACATTATAAAAAACGGAAAGATTGGGCAAAATTATTCAGCCCACCTTAAGTTAATACTTTGTAGCGCCACCTTTTGCTGCGATTACAGCTGTAAGTCGCTTAGGGTATGTCTCTATCAGTTTTGCACATCGAGAGACTGAAATCTTTTCCCATTCCTCCTTGCAAAACAGCTCGAGCTCAGTGAGGTTGGATGAAGAGCATTTGTGAACAGCAGTTTTCAGTTCTTTCCACAGATTCTCGATTGGATTCAGGTCTGGACTTTGACTTGGCCATTCTAACACCTGGATATGTTTATTTTTGAACCATTCCATTGTAGATTTTGCTTTATGTTTTGGATCATTGTCTTGTTGGAAGACAAATCTCCGTCCCAGTCTCAGGTCTTTTGCAGACTCCATCAGGTTTTCTTCCAGAATGGTCCTGTATTTGGCTCCATCCATCTTCCCATCAATTTTAACCATCTTCCCTGTCCCTGCTGAAGAAAAGCAGGCCCAAACCATGATGCTGCCACCACCATGTTTGACAGTGGGGATGGTGTGTTCAGGGTGATGAGCTGTGTTGCTTTTACGCCAAACATAACGTTTTGCATTGTTGCCAAAAAGTTCAATTTTAGTTTCATCTGACCAGAGCACCTTCTTCCACATGTTTGGTGTGTCTCCCAGGTGGCTTGTGGCAAACTTTAAACAACACTTTTTATGGATATCTTTAAGAAATGGCTTTCTTCTTGCCACTCTTCCATAAAGGCAAGATTTGTGCAATATATGACTGATTGTTGTCCTATGGACAGAGTCTCCCACCTCAGCTGTAGATCTCTGCAGTTCATCCAGAGTGATCATGGGCCTCTTGGCTGCATCTCTGATCAGTCTTCTCCTTGTATGAGCTGAAAGTTTAGAGGGACGGCCAGGTCTTGGTAGATTTGCAGTGGTCTGATACTCCTTCCATTTCAATATTATCGCTTGCACAGTGCTCCTTGGGATGTTTAAAGCTTGGGAAATCTTTTGTATCCAAATCCGGCTTTAAACTTCTTCACAACAGTATCTCGGACCTGTCTGGTGTGTTCCTTGTTCTTCATGATGCTCTCTGCGCTTTTAACGGACCTCTGAGAATATCACAGTGCAGGTGCATTTATACGGAGACTTGATTACACACAGGTGGATTGTATTTATCATCATTAGTCATTTAGGTCAACATTGGATCATTCAGAGATCCTCACTGAACTTCTGGAGAGAGTTTGCTGCACTGAAAGTAAAGGGGCTGAATAAAATTTTTTATTGACTACAAATCATAAAAAAATTTAATGACTACAAATCATATTTTTTTTAATGACTACAAATCACTAAAATCCAGACAGAAAATATTTACACAGTTTTTGATTTGTTAAAAAAGTTTGAAATATCCAATAAATGTCGTTCCACTTCATGATTGTGTCCCACTTGTTGTTGATTCTTCACAAAAAAATACAGTTTTATATCTTTATGTTTGAAGCCTGAAATGTGGCAAAAGGTCGCAAAGTTCAAGGGGGCCGAATACTTTCGCAAGGCACTGTATCTCCCACCACTGCAACCTGTATGCTCTCGTCTGCTGGCCCTCGCTACATATTTGTTGCCAGACCCACTGGCTCCAGGTCATCTATAAGTCTTTGCTAGGTAAAGCTCCGCCTTATCTCAGCTCACTGGTCACCATAACAACACCCACCCGTAGCACGCGCTCCAGCAGGTATATCTCACTGTACATCCCCAAAGCCAACACCCACTTTGGCCGCCTTTCCTTCCAGTTCTCTGCTGCTAATGGCTGGAACAAATTACAAAAATCGCTGAAGTTGGAGACTTATATCTCCCTCACTGACTTTAGGCATCAGCTATCTGAGCAGCTCACCGATCGCTGCAGCTGTACATAGCCCATCTGTAAATAGCCCACCCAACTTCCTACCTCATCCCCATATTGTTTTTATTTACTTTTTTGCTATTTTGCACACCAGTATTTCTACTTGCACATCATCATCTGCACATCTATCACTTCAGTGTTCATTTGCTAAATTGTAATTACTTCGCCACTATGGCCTATTTATTGCCTTACCTCCTTTGCACACACGGTATATAGATTTTTCTATTGTGTGATTGACTGTACTTTTGTTTATCCTATCTGTAACTCTGTGTTGTTTTTTGTTGCACTGCTTTGCGTTATCTTGGCCAGGTCGCAGTTGTAAATGAGAACGTGTTCTCAACTATCCTACCTGGTTAAATAAAGGTTAAATAAAAAATAAATAAAAACACCCTCTAGTACTCCACCAGAGGGAGCTCTACCGGCTTTATTCCCTGTAGATTCAAGAGCTCAATGGCGGAAAACTCTTTCCTCTAGTCAAATGGTTCCCATACTGTGGGGTCGAAATGGGGGGCGCGGGTGTCCCCCCGAAAAAAAAACTATATATACATATTTTTTTAATGAACTCAGTCCTGTTTCAAACTTCCTCTTGAAAGTTGTAATAGTAGAATGCACAAGGTGCAATTTCGAAATTGGGTAGTGCATCATCAGTTCCTCTTGTCGTGTCAGTCATTGCAGACCTTAGAGAGCTATTTATAACTTGTCAGAAATGTCCAAAGAGGGGATTGAACAGTTTGTGTCATGAACAGTGCTTGTGCCCATAGAAATAGACATGGTGTGCACGTGGGACCCGAGATGTTCCCCAATGCTGGAAGGGGGGCCCAGAGTGAAAAAGTTTGGGAACCCCTGCTTTAGTCTGTGGCAGTACTGTGGAACAAATGAAACATTTGTTAATATGGGGGCGGCAGGTAGCCTAGTACTTAGAGTGTCGGACTAGTAACCTGAAGGTTGCAAGATCAAATCCCCGAAATGACAAGGTAAAAATCTGTTATCCTGCCCCTGAACAAGGCAGTTAACCCACTGTTCCTAGGCAGTCATTGAAAATAAGAATTTGTTCTTAACTGACTTGCCTAGTTAAATAAAGGTTTAAAAAAAACATGGCTGTTTGAGGGTATTTTTTTTTTCAAGAAGTGACCCGTTTAAAGGCCCCTCTATACTGTTGGTTAAGTAATTGAATGCTTGTTGATGTTTTTAAAATTGTATTGAGCTTAAAATGACTGTATTTCTCTCTCTCTCCTTCTCCCTCTCTCTTGTTCTTTTCAGACCCTTCAAAAGCAGGAGACAAAGGTGAAGAAGAGCAGAGAAGAAGGGATGAGACCAGAAAACAAAAGCAAAAACCGATATAAGAACATCCTTCCCTGTAAGAGCATCTCCTTCTAAAGTGCAGTGATATAGCCTCTTATCTTTTACCCATCTTCTTTACATTTTCTCTTCCATTTATATTCTCTCTGTCTGATACATCCCCTCATCTCTCTCTCTCATCCTTCCATCTCTACACTCATCCTATTCTCCTCCCAGTTGATGAGACCAGGGTCATTCTGTCATCTGGAGACCCCGATATCATTGGCTCAGATTACATCAATGGCAACTATGTGACAGTAAGCACATGTTATGTCACCTTGTATTCTCAACATCAAATGATAAACCTCTGTTATGAATCCATAACAAGTCTAAACATGAATGTGTTTGAATTAATATGATAATATTAATCAATATGATAAAGACTATGATTGCAATGGGCTTTGTCTCCATGTTGACAATATTTTACATATTTTACTAACTTTCTCCATCTCTTTGTAGAATAAGTTACAGGAGTCCGGTGACCCGAAGGTGTACATTGCCTGTCAGGGCTGCCTTGCAACAACTGTCAATGATTTCTGGCAGATGGTGTGGCAAGAGAGGACAAGGGTCATCGTCATGACAACCAGGGAGGTCGAGAAGGGACGGGTTAGTGACTTTTACTGAGAATTTGAAAGCATTTTCTTTTACATTGTATGATTTTAATATTATAACATAGTATAAACTACCCATCTCATTTTCCTCAAACCATTTCTCCATGTTTGTTTATGCAGAATAAATGCGTGCCATACTGGCCAGAAATGCAGGGCTCCAAAGAGGTGGGGCCGTATGTGGTCACTTGGGTCTCTGAGAGAGATGCCACTGACTACAAGATCAGGGTTATGGAGATCTCCCCTCTGGATCAGGTAGGTACCACCTGCTGGCTCCACCCATCATGACCTCTCTTACCACTGTCATCATTGTTACCTCTGTCATCACTGTTACCTCTGCCCTTACTGTCATCACTACCATCATTGTCATTACTGTTAACACTTTTACCTCTGTCATCTCTAATGCTGTCATCACTGTTATCGCTATCATCACTATCACCACTATCACCACTGTTATCTTCACTGTTACCATTGTCACCACTGCATCACTGTTACCTCTGTTGTCACTGTTACCATTATCATCACTGTCACCTCGGTCATTACTGCAGTCACAGAATAGCTGAGTTTACAGTATTACTCATGTCTCTCCTCTTTGTCTCGTTCCTCTCCCCTCCTCGTCTGTCCCAGTCGGATTCGGTCCGTACTATCTGGCACTACCAGTACCTGAGCTGGCCCGACCATGGAGTTCCCGAGGAGCCAGGAGGGGTGCTCAGCTTCCTCACTCAGGTCAACACAAAACAGGCCGAGTTCGCCAACGCCGGGCCAATGATCATCCACTGCAGGTATATTCTAGCTGTCTTTCAGCTGTAAACTTGGTATATTCCAGCTGTATTCAGGAAGATAAGTGTCAGTTCTATCCATTCTCCATTGTCTAGAATACATTATAAGAATTTCAGATTATGTTGTTTTTCCAGGATTAAGATTAGTTGTTAAGATTAGTTGCGGTACACAGCATTTTAAGTCAACTCACAGTTTATCCTATAGGAATTTTCCCCTTGTGATATCAAGACTAGAGAGGGTTCTTGTACTCTTGTATGTTGTTGGTCCCGTAACTATTTGTTATGTAAGCAGACATAAGTACAGCATAATAGCGTATAGAGTGTTTACAAGGCTGTTGCAGTACAGTTTAATGACAAAAGCTTCTTTACACTGAAAGACATCCATAGGGACAAAGTTCTTATCCAATCCACTGGTCTTTATAATATAACCAAACTGTCACAGTCACGTGTGTGTAAAGTGGTCATCCCCTGGCTGAGACATCTGTTAGTGGGACAACATGACAAATCCCTCTCCATTTGTCCATGATCACTTTACACCTCCAATCACAGAATTACTTAGATTATCAATACTGTTCTAGAAATTCTGTTTCAATACAGTTAATTCATTTCAGTGAATTGCATTGAGCCCAATCACATTGTACTGTACTGACAGTTGTCCCTACAACCACTCTGTTTGTGTTTCTGTGCAGTGCTGGAATAGGCCGAACTGGCACCATTGTGGTGATCGACATGATCATCGAGACCATCGACACGAAAGGTGAGTCTCTTTCATTACCAAAGTTCTACATTTCTTCAGATCTTCATGATATTATACTGTATCTTATTATGGCTCTTTTGTCCCATGATCCTTGTAATGCCTGTCATCACTGTAGAATGACAATGTTTTTGTTGTGGATTGTGATTCTAACTTCCTGGTTGTCCATAGGTCTGGACTGTGACATAGACATCCAGAAGAGCATCCAGATGGTGAGAGACCAGCGGTCAGGCATGGTGCAGACTGAAGCCCAGTACAAGTTCATCTACCTGGCCGTCTCTGAGTACATAGAGGCCTCCAAGACCTACAACAAGGTGAGGGAGGGGGGGGGAGGTTGCAATAGAAGGGAGAGAGGAATATGGGTAATATGGAATCAAATATATATTGTTCTCCTCTCCCAAGTGCACTGGCTACAGTATGTGTCTATTGACAAACTGTGTTGAAAAAAATAACAAGACAGCAGAGAGAGACTCAGATATCAGCTGACACAGAGGGATCTGTGTCAAGATATACTTTTCACTGTTGTTGTGCATGTTCTTCTGTTCTCCAGACAGATATCTTATCAGACACTGCTTTGTAAAATATGAACATTGACAAAATTGTTTACGGAAATTGCTAATGTTCTGGGAAATTGTTAATAAGACTATGACTTAACTATGCACATTGACTCACCTTATACCACCCATCATGTCTAACACTCGCTGTCCTCTTCTCCCCTTTCTAGGGAGCTGAGACAGAGTATGGAAATTTGCAGTTCAAACACCAGCCTGCCAGCCGCAAGGTCTCCAAGTGAGTTTGTGCAGTGTGTGTCTGTGCACATGCCATTGGAGTCCTGTGCATATTCCCATCTCTCCTCAAAACCATTGAGAACAAGTTCTCTGACGCAGGCTACACAGAGAGAGAGAGACACACACACACACTCAGAGAGAGAGAGAGAGAGACGGAAAAGAGAGAGAGAGCGAGAGAGACGGAAGAGAGAGAGAGAGATGGAAGAGAGAGAGAGAGACGGAAGAGAGAGACGGAAGAGAAAGAGAGACGGAAGACAGAGAGAGAGACGGAAGAGAGAGAGCGAGAGGTTAGGTAGAGGGAGACAGAAGAGAGAGATGAGCGGATGTAGACATTCTCTGGGACCATTGTTTATCATTGTCTTCCTCCATGTCTCTCCTTCCTTCTGTTGTCCAATTTAGCTGATTGGGCACGTTTGTGTAACCTTTGGAGGCGATACATTTGACTAGGTAGCCCTACTGTACTCTCTCGCTCTGGAAAGAATGGACCAATTAGAAAAAAATTAACTGGACAATAAAGGAGAGGAGGAATCACTTGACCTGTTTGGATCGTCCGGACTGACCAAACTCTGTAAACTTCCACTCGATCAACCAGACCATTCAGGGTTCAAATTACACTCTGATTCCCAGGGAGGCCCTGAAAACAGTTAAGACAATGTTAGCATTGTTAACTGCTATGAGAATGTAGGGACACAGGTTCTTCTTGACCAGGAAACACTTTGGACCCTGATTATACAGCTGCCTATAGGGATCACCCTGGTAATACAGCTGGCTATAGGGATCACCCTGGTAATACAGCACAGTTCACCCTGGTTATACAGCTGGCTATAGAGATCACCCTGGTTATACAGCTGGCTATAGGGATCATCCTGGTAATACAGCACAGTTCACCCTGGTTATACAGCTGGCTATAGAGATCACCCTGGTAATACAGCTGGCTATAGGGATCACCCTGGTTATACAGCTGGCTATAGAGATCACCCTGGTAATACAGCTGGCTATAGGGATCACCCTGGTTATACAGCTGGCTATAGGGATCACCCTGGTAATACAGCACAGTTCACCCTGGTTATACAGCTGGCTATAGGGATCACCCTGGTAATACAGCACGGTTCACCCTGGTTATACAGCAGGCTATAGGGATCACCCTGGTTATACAGCACGGTTCACCCTGGTTATACAGCAGGCTATAGGGATCAGTGTAGTAAGCTCACAATCCAGTGTGGTGTGGGTAGGCTCACAATCCAGTGTGGTGTGGGTAGGCTCACAATACAGAGTTCACTGGAGAGCTCTGAGCTGGCTATGTACAGAATGAAGGGAAATGTGTCACTGTCACCACTTCTGAGTCTCCTAAGCTAGCTTTTATTTTTAATATTACGTTTGTGAACTATCCTTGTATTGTTAAAATGTCAAGGTACTGTTTGGTAGTGTCGGGGTACTGTTTGGTAGGGTCAGGGTACTGTCAGATTAGTGTTGGGCATGGTCAGGATACTGTCAGGGTCGAGTTTGGTAAAGTCAGGGTGCTGTCAGTGTAGTGTTTGGTAAGGTCAGGGTACTATCAAGTTACTGTTTGGTAGGGTCAGGGTACTGCCAGGAAAGTGTTTGGTAGGGTCAGGGTGCTGTCAGGGTACTATCAGGGTAGTGTTTGGTAGGGTCAGGGTAGTGTTTGGTAGGCTCATGGTACTGCCAGTTAAGTGTTTGGTATGGTCAGGGTACTATCAGGGTAGTGTTTGGTACGGACAGGGTACTGTTTGGTAGGGTCAGGGTACTGTCAGGGTAGTGTTTGGTACGGACAGGGTACTGTTTGGTAGGGTCAGGGTACTGTCAGGGTAGTGTTTGGTACGGGCAAGGTACTGTTTGGTAGGGTCAGGATACCGTCAGGGTAGTATTTGGTAGGGTTATGATAGTATTTGGTAGGGTTAGGATATGGTCAGAGTAGTGTTTGGTAGGGTCAGGGTAGTATTTGGTAGGGTTAGGGTCAGGGTAGTGTTTGGTAGGGTCAGGGTAGTATTTGGTAGGGTTAGGATATGATCAGAGTAGTGTTTGGTAGGGTCAGGGTAGTATTTGGTAGGGTTAGGATAGGGTCAGGGTAGTGTTTTGTAGGGTCAGGGTAGTATTTGGTAGGGTTAGGATATGGTCAGGGTAGTGTTTGGTAGGGTTAGGATAGGGTCAGGGTAGTGTTTGGTAGGGCCAGGGTAGTATTTGGTAGGGTTAGGATAGGGTCAGGGTAGCGTTTGGTAGTGTTTGGTAGGGTCAGGGTAGTGTTTGGTAGGGTCAGGGTAGTATTTGGTAGGGTTAGGATAGGGTCAGGGTAGTGTTTTGTAGGGTCAGGGTAGTATTTGGTAGGGTTAGGATATGGTCAGGGTAGTGTTTGGTAGGGTTAGGATATGGTCAGGGTAGTGTTTGGTAGGGTCAGGGTAGTATTTGGTAGGGTTAGGATAGGGTCAGGGTAGCGTTTGGTAGGGTCAGGGTAGTGTTTGGTAGGGTCAGGGTAGTATTTGGTAGGGTTAGGATAGGGTCAGGGTAGTGTTTGTTAGGGTCAGGGTAGTATTTGGTAGGGTTAGGATAGGGTCAGGGTAGGGTTGGGTAGGGTCAGGATAGGGTCAGGGTAGTGTTGGGTAGGGTCAGGGTAGTGTTTGGTAGGGTTAGGATAGGGTCAGGGTAGTGTTGGGTAGGGTCAGGGTAGTGTTTGGTAGGGTTAGGATAGGGTCAGGGTAGTGTTGGGTAGGGTCAGGGTAGTGTTTGGTAGGGTTAGGATAGGGTCAGGGTAGTGTTTGGTAGGGTTAGGATAGGGTCAGGGTAGTGTTGGGTAGGGTCGGGGTAGTGTTTGGTAGGCTACTACTAACTGAAGATCTAAAGAGTGCTCCTTTTCTTACACACAAAGAAGCCTACATTTTTATCTCTCAGCTATTTGAGGCTGCAGGTTTCTAACATTATGTCCTCTCTCTTGTACTGTCTTTCTTTTAGAAATAAGGAACAGGAATTGTATGAAAACCTTGCCAAAGGAAAGAAAGATGTGAAGAAGCAGAAGTCAGAGGAGAAGAAGAGTGGCTCCGTGAGAAAAAGATAGTGGATGAGAGAGCTGTATCCTGATGATTTAATATTGAATTTGATATTAACTTTTTATTTTAAAAGATTTATTTGAGTGTTTTTTGATATCAAGCGATAAAGTTGTCTGTGATATAATTAAGATATGGGGTGGCAGGGTAGCGGTTAGAGTGTTGGACTAGTAACCGGAAGGTTGCAAGTTCAAACCCCCGAGCTGACAAGGTACAAATATGTCGTTCTGCCCCTGAACAGGCAGTTAACCCACTGTTCATAGGCCGTCATTGAAAATAAGAATTTGTTCTTAACTGACTTGCCTGGTTAAATAAAGATAAAATAAAATTATAAAGCAAAGTACTGATAGATTTGGGCCGTGAACCATGGAACCATTCTGCAAATTGTAATGTATTGACATTTTTGCTGACAATAAAGGCTCAGAGTAATATGCATTCATTTCTTTCTTCATCACAATTGTATTGTATCCATGGGTGCAAAGCCTATAGAATATTCTACAATGAATATAATAAAATGCAATGACCACGGGATCTAGCACAGCAGGGACACACAGCCACTCTGTCATTCCAATGAAAGTTTGAGATAAGACATATCTCTATAATGAGCTATTACATTAATAGACTAACATTGGCAACATCACTGGGCTCCCCCAGATTCGCCGACGACCCGCAGTGACTGCCCTCAGTGAGAGGAAAACATTGAGCGAGATGAATGAACTTTCCCCCGCCTCCCTCTTCTCCGCATGTGGTACAGAACACAGTCTGCTCTCCAAACAGTGATAGTGAAGGAGAGCGAGGGAAACTTTGAAAACGTTTGTGTGTGTAATGTTTACTGTTAATTTCTGATAGCTTATTTAACTTTTGTTGAATGTTTTTCACGTTTTGGCAATGTTTCCCATGCAAATAAAGCAATTGTGAATAGAGAGAAGGCCGTTTAATTAACGCGGAAAGGGCACAGACCTACCCAGTTCCCACTTTAGGAAGAGGATTAGTGGAATAAAAACGGCTCGCATAAAGCTCCGTAAGGAAGAGTTTACACTTTCCGAAAGGAGGGGAGAGGGAGCGAATAGGGAACCTAAAAGGGCTGTGCAACGTCAGCATCAACAATCGATACCCGGGAATTGAAGGAGTGAATAGAGCAGAGGACAGTCGTTGTGGATACTGCCGCCGCTCTGTTAAAAACATTCCAGCAGCTCAATCATTCCATTATCGCGTTGCAGTTTTGCGTAAAACCGCATACCTTCTGACTGACACTAGCAGATAGAGGGTTAGCTCACAGGTTGCATAAGTCGTATTATTATTATTATTATTGAACAATACGGGAGTAGTGGGAGCAGTGAAAAGAACAGAGAAGGATCATATCTGTAGAGAAGAGGCAACACTGTAGGTTACAGTTTTCTTTGTTGAGTTCCTCTGCAAAACTAAAGGCTAAAAGATGTCTAAACCAAATTACACAGGAACCTTTCACATGGTGTCTCAAGATAACTTCGAGAACTACCTAGCAGCTTTGGGTAAGATTATATGAATCGTAATGTCTTTGTCTGTTACCACATATATTAGCTACAAATGCGTCATTGTTAAAAAGTGTCAAATTCTGTAGTTGTAATGTGTAAAATGACACGTGTTAAGAGCTTAATGTACCTCTGCAACTTGCATCCTTTCATTTGAATTTAACACGATTCATTCATTCTATTTTACTGAATTTAAAATATTTTTTCCCTTTGTTTGCCTACTGCTTTGAGATTTAATTTGAGGGGTAGTGACTCATCGAAAGGCTTGCCGGTTTCCATTCCCAGAGCCGAGTGATAGATCATCATGGCGCCTTAGCCTGTAAATGACCCTGGACACAGACAGGGGTGTGTGTGTGCCTCTGTCTGTGCCTGTGTGATATCTGGAAACATTAACAGGACATGTGAAAGGACAGACACAGCTGTAGGTCAGAGATGTTGCCTCAGATACACAACCTCATTACTAGAATGGCAAGGTGTTATGTTTGGTTGATTAATTCTCTCCCTCTCTCTCTCTCCGTCAGATATTAATTTTGCCCTGCGGAAGATAGTGTGTATGTTGAAGCCCACTAAACAGATAGTCCACGACCCGGCCACGGGCAGTATGAAGATCCGCACACTCACCACCTTTAAGGACTTTGATATGGATTTCAAACTGGGTCAGGTCTTCACCGAGGACCTGGGACCTGTGGATGGACGAGTCTGTCAGGTGTGTGTGTTTACAGTTCTATATGTATGGTTGGGTGGGTGGTCTCTGTGTTCTTGATCATGTGCTGTTAGTAAAGACAGTGGCTAAATGTATTTATTTTATCTGGTGATGTTTTCCCTTATGTTTGTCTGTTTCATGGCTTGTTCAGATTTGTACAAATTCTCTCTAATTGGCTTCATATACGTGTACTTATCCTACTACTTTGCTTTGTTTGGGTGAATATACTTTTTGCCAGCTGTGTGTGTGTGTGTGTGTGTGTGTGTGTGGCTATTTTGGCCCGTCTATGAGAGTGTACCACCTGTTGTTTTCCTGTCACAACCACCCCCGTTGCTTGTTTTCAGACCGGGCCAAACAGAGTGGTTCAAGGCAATGGTTGTGTGTGTCCTTTCATGTTTTTTTTAAGACCACTGTGTGTGTGTGTGTGAACCCTGTTTGTAGACCACAGTGGACTGGGAGGGTGATAAGCTGGTGTGTGTTCAGAGAGGAGAGAAGGAGGGAAGAGGATGGACACACTGGCTGGAGGGAGACAAGCTACACTTGGTGAGAATGGAGGGAGGGATGGATTAACAGAGGGGGATAAAGATGGGAAGGGAATTGGAATAGAGGTGAACACCAGAGCAAGGGAGGAAAGCAGGAAGGATTTGGGAGGAAAGAAGATGCTGGGATTGATATACCATTTTGAAAGTGGGGGATATGCAAATCAGATTTGGTAATGGAAGTTATTCACTGCCTACGTTGTATGCGCGCACGTGCGTGTGTTTTGTGTGAGAACAAATGAGATCCTTCTAAAAAAAAATAGGGGGTGTATGGCCCTCACCTCCTTATTTGTTGCCTGTGCATGGGAAAGAAATGTGTGGGGCCCTCACCTCCTTATTTGTTGCCTGTGCATGGGAAAGAAATGTGTGGGGCCCTCACCTCCTTATTTGTTGCCTGTGCATGGGAAAGAAATGTGTGGGGCCCTCACCTCCTTATCTGTTGCCTGTGCATGGGAAAGAAATGTGTGGGGCCCTCACCTCCTTATTTGTTGCCTGTGCATGGGAAAGAAATGTGTGGGGCCCTCACCTCCTTATTTGTTGCCTGTGCATGGGAAAGAAATGTGTGGGGCCCTCACCTCCTTATTTGTTGCCTGTGCATGGGAAAGAAATGTGTGGGGCCCTCACCTCCTTATCTGTTGCCTGTGCATGGGAAAGAAATGTGTGGGGCCCTCACCTCCTTATTTGTTGCCTGTGCATGGGAAAGAAATGTGGGGCCCTCACCTCCTTATTTGTTGCCTGTGCATGGGAAAGAAATGTGTGGGGCCCTCACCTCCTTATCTGTTGCCTGTGCATGGGAAAGAAATGTGTGGGGCCCTCACCTCCTTATTTGTTGCCTGTGCATGGGAAAGAAATGTGTGGGGCCCTCACCTCCTTATTTGTTGCCTGTGCATGGGAAAGAAATGTGTGGGGCCCTCACCTCCTTATCTGTTGCCTGTGCATGGGAAAGAAATGTGTGGGGCCCTCACCTCCTTATCTGTTGCCTGTGCATGGGAAAGAAATGTGTGGGGCCCTCACCTCCTTATTTGTTGCCTGTGCATGGGAAAGAAATGTGTGGGGCCCTCACCTCCTTATCTGTTGCCTGTGCATGGGAAAGAAATGTGTGGGGCCCGAAGGAGGAGAAAGAAACGGAGGAAAACACTGTTAAGAGTCTTCAGGGTGAAGGAATGAACAGGAAGAATAAGGTTATTGTTCGTTACCATTTTAATGAGCTAAATACAGACTTCAACAAGACTCTTCATAGTGAAGGGATTGGGAGGAGAATCACAAGCTTCTGTTTAGGCCTGTGCTTCAGATGGACTTTTGTGCTTCAGATGGACTTTAGCTGGGAAATCTGTTTTTGCTTGTGATTACATGCAAATGCTGATTACGATTTCAAACAATCAGCATTGTTTTGTTCAACAGCTCCCAAATGCTTTCCCAGCTAAAGTCCATCTGAAGCACAGGCCTAAACAGAAGCTTGTGATTCTCCTCCCAATCCCTTCACTATGAAGAGTCTTGTTGAAGTCCGTATTTAGCTCATTAAAATGGTAACGAACAATAACCTTTCCTTATTCTTCCTGTTCCTGCCCATGCCTTCACACTGAAGACTCTTTGCTTGTGATTACATGCAAATACTCATTACGATTACAAACAATCAGCATTGTTTTATTAAACAGCTTCTAATAGAAAACAATACCTCATTGATATTTTGTTCAATTCCGAAAGAGAAGTTTGGAAATAAATGCCACTGGGGATCAGGCAGTAAACGGTGGATTTGGTGAGTAACACAATAAGAGGGGGAGGGAGGGGGGGGAGTGGGATTGAGAGCTGGGTAGTACATGTGGGGGGTGGAGATAAGGACGGGGAGAGAGGATTACGGAGTCCGGAGAGAAAAGAGCACAGCGTTTTTATTGTGACTGTCCATTAATGATCTTTTCCCACTCACCCCTACGCACTCACCCACCTACGCACTCACCCACCTACGCACTCACCCACCTACGCACTCACCCACCTACGCACTCCCCCCCACGCACTCACTCACCTACGCACTCACTCACCTATGCACCCACGCACTCACCTACGCACTCACTCACCTATGCACCCACGCACCCACCTACGCACTCACCCACCTACGCACTCACCCACCTACGCACTCACCCACCCACGCACTCGCCCACGCACTCACTCACACTCACTCACTCACTCACTCACTCTCACCCACCCAAACCCCTCCCTCTTTTCTCTTTCTCCACCCTCTTCTCAACCTGTCCTTTTTTTGCCCTCTAGGAGATGAGAGTTGGAGATGTGGTTGCAAGGCAACTCTTCAAGAAGGCAGACTGAAACCACTGGGAAGGATCCCGTTCATCAACTCAACATTCATGATTCTCATTAGAAAAGTCTAGGACTTGGTATATAAGTGCCAAAGTTTTTAAAAATATGATCATCATTGTTTTAAAAACCATTACTTAATGGACAACATTTAACATTTAAGATATTGTTAATTAGTGTGCTATTTCACTGTGGGAAAAATTGTCAATGATCAGTTTTGAATGTTGTCATGGTACAGTGCAGGTGAACTGTGTAAACATTCCCAGTATGTTTCCTCATATAGCACTACGATAGTTCCCAATGCCATTGAATGTTCCCTTTTGTGTTGAATGTGGCTGTTCTGTGTCCAAATATACCACCTGATGCTCCACACTACAAATACAGATGTTGCCTCTTTATGGTACTGTTCTAACTCTTCCCTTCAATGTGTATTGATGTGTACGCTGTGATCGAACGTCAGTTCAGCGTTTTTCACTCCGATTGGTTGAGTTATTGGGGAAGGTGTGCTTACCCTTGGTCTGTGCCTAAAGGGCTGCATTTACACAGGCAGCCCAATTCTGATATTTTTGTTTTACTAATTGGTCTTTTGACCAATCCGATCAGCTCCGAAAAATATCTGATGTTATTGGTCAAAAGACCAATGGAAAAAAATATCAGACTTGGGCAGCCTGTGTGAAAGCAGTCCGCAACTGATTTCAGTTGGCCTGCATTTATCTGTAAATGCTAGCTGATAACACTAGAGGGCAGGGTAAAGCAGTTTGAAGTATGGTAGCTGCTGCTACTCCTATCCTACAGGGGGCGACAAACACTTAATTAATCAGTGTCCACTCGGGTGTTGTCTACATTTAGATTCTGCACTTTGCTAAAGCGTCAACTGTTTTGACAGAATTTTCAATGCTGTTGTTAAAACATCATTGAACAGATGCTGTGATGTCAAAATGAATATCTATCTATAAACATCTACTTCAACAATCTCTTTTCCACCACAGTGATGTTCATATCAAGCTACTGACGACAACATGTCTTCGTTAGGGGAATTCCAGCTGCCCTGGGCATTGAAAGTTCCTTAGAAAAATGTAAAATGGAGAAGCTATGACGACATTTGACCTCAGTGGTTACACTTTATTTAAGCCCTCCCCAACAGTTTTTTTCAATGACCTAAGAAACAAAGAATGTTCAGTATATTTGCATTGCAGAGATAAGACTTTACAAAAGGGATTGTATCCAGGAACCTTCAAGGAGGAATCTGCTCAGTTATTTTCCCATGTGGGTCTTGTTCATTGAAAAAAGTAATATTTAGTTGAAAATCAGAATTAAGTCCCTGGCCACTCATCTTCCTGTGGCTCTGATAGGTAGCGGGAGGGTCTGATGTCATTTCCTCTCATTCCATTACTGTGATCCGATTGGCTGAATCGCTCTGATGTTGTCATTGTTATGGTGGCGCCATCGGCCTCAACTTCACAGTCTGACGTATAGCCGTTTAGCTGAATAACAGCTGGGATACACAAGGGAAATAGTATGAGCACACAACAATAACCCTCCTCCAACCTCACGTAGTACAGCATTTATCATTCATGAAGCCTACACAGGCCCCATCTCATGTCCATAGAGGTAACAATACATCTGTATTTTAATGATTTGATTTAGGCTCTTGCAAATGGAGAATAGCTCATCCTGATGGTTGATTATATGGGCAGTCTCAGTTTAGATTACATTACTGATATCTGATCCATTCTAAGTGAGGAGAGTCATCACATTATTGATAATTGGGAAGCTGCAGAACTACTATGAGTGATGGATATGGTGTAATATAGACTAATGAACAGGTTTATCACATATAGCGACTCCACATGGAAACAGTGTGTTTTTGGTGATGCGATTTGTCAGATGATTTAAAGGGGTAGTTCATCAAAATGTCTAATTCAATTTATCTTATGGATACCTTGCACTCGATTCAATCCATATTGTCGAAGTTCAGCACTATGGCGCTGAATTACGTGCTTGAAATTGAAAGGTAATTTCCAATTGAGCTGACATCGCTTACGGGAACGTTGCCTTTACATTTCAATCGCTCTATAGAGATGAACCTCAGCTATATGGATTGAATCGAGCCCTTAAACCATGGTATCCAGGGTCCCATCATTCATATTGTTCTGCACTCTATAATGCTAATGCTAACCTGTAGCTCAGCAAACAAACCCAACTTACTCTCTGGGTGTACTGAATACCTCCTTTCTTGTGCACTAGAGGAGGGACATTTGTAATTGTGGTGAACTATTCCAACTACCACTGAGGGACTTTCACCTGTGTTGATGAAGAGTGGCTCAGTGGCTTTCTGGTCCAGGCTCCAATGGCTGTTGCACTCGGTGGGGAACTTGAGCTCAGCTGGAGCGAAGGAAGGAGGTGCAGGCTCTACAGGAATTCCAGGACCACTGGAGTTGGCTACAGACAAGACAGGCAGACAGACATGAGATCACTGAGTAGCACTATCAACATTCATATACTTGCTGTATCTTATCTGACTTGTTATTGTGGGTAAGTCCAACCTCTACTGGTGAAGCATTGATAAAAAGGACAGTCACCAAATGTGTCAACCGGTGACGCCAGTGTACTTTACACAACACTTTCTTGCTATGAGTTAGCTGACTGTGAAACGTGTCATGTGGTTTTCCAATAACCGTGTCAAGCTCAACATAGAACAGGATGTGGTTTTGTCCCCAAGTCTCAGAAAGTCAAGAAGGTACAGTAGAAGCTTGTTTCATACCTACTATAGTTTCCTAACTGATAATGAGTAGATGTACATGGAATCTGGAGGCAGTTGTTCTTATTTCTACCTTCACAGGGTTGTCTAACTGGTTATGTATTCAGTGGAACCTACATTTAGTTTGATTTGAATTAAATATATATATGATTGAAATGTCAATGTCAAATAACCTTCAGAAATATCATTTCAAACAACATTTTTCAAAAAGAGAATATGAGTTTGAGATCACAGATATGTGTGCCTACAATGTTCTCTCAATTTCCCATTTTATGCTCAGCCGTTTCTCAACAAACATCTGTTTGTTTGAGATACTAGGCTGAAACATAAATGTTATAACCAGAAGCCAATAGCAGTGGTGTCTAATGTCCCCCCTTATATAAGCTCCTGTGACTTTTATCTGCACTTGGACTCATATTGGTTGATGTGCTGTGCACTCAGCCCCTGATCGAGCATAAACATGAGCGATGCATGCGAGCTTCACTATAACTCATATTGTCTTTGATCTGATTAATCTCTAGAGGAAGTGGCGAGTTCCTACGTCTGACGGTGAAAAGCAATGACCTTGTTTCCTTTCATACAATCCAAATTACGTCTAGCACCTTGACACCCAATACTTTTACAATGTGATGCATATTGTCACTGTGTAGGAGAGAAAAGACACACTAAGAGTTTTCACTGCCTCTACATCTGTCACCGGGTAAAATGTACATGATCTGAAATCTGCTGGCTGGGAAATCACACAGAGAAACGAAAAGAGCATTTACTTAACAATTGGTAGGCTTAACTATCAAGTGGGGCGTTTTGAATGACTCCCAAAGAAACAAACAAGTTGTTGATAGGTTACAATGATGTATGTACAACAGCCCTCAGAGTGGAGTAGCATACAGCTGAGGTGGACTTGATCAAGCAAGTTGATTTCACCTGTTGACTCGCTCATGCAATCGCACACCTGTCAGTAATGATCAGAACTGCCCTGATAGGCTCGTTCACACTTGTTGTTTGTATTTAAAGCCTGTCAAGGCATGGCTCAGTTGCTTTCCAGTTGTGTGTGTTAAGAGTAAGTTTGTTTCCTATTTCCTCATTTCAGATGTATTGGTTTAATAGGTTTATCCATATCACCTTGTTCTACAACCTGCTCATGATGTCTCGCCTTTGTTGCAGAACCCCACAAATCCAACTTCACCATGTCCTCAATAAAGAGGTGAACTATGGCACTGTCTGTCATGTGTACTCATGGTGACATCTATCCAACCAATTACCTATCTAGGTTCCTTAGCTTATTTTTCATGGTCCTTCAAGACAGATGATGTTTACCAGTTGTACTGCAGCAGATTTCCATCTACCACAGCAGAAAGTGTTTCATTCTCATGTGAAGGACTGTGTAGTGGGTCACTGTAGGGAGTGTGTGGTTGGTCACCCATCAACAGGACCGGGCTCTAACAGCATGACTGTCTCCATTCATCACGTCTTCGGGCTACCAACTTAAACAAGCACCATTGTGGGAAATGGCGGAGCGATGCTCCAGTGCTCTGGCAACACTACACCACCCCTTCCCCCAGCTACCCATATCTACTGAACCTGTAATGTCACCACTGTGGACCAGCCTTTCTTGACGCCCTGGGCCTTGGCTAATCCATGTCACAGGTTTTCAACAACCTGTGCTAATACAAGGAGCCATCTCGCGCCTGCCTGAGGGGCAGACCCGCACTCGTCATGGGGCAGCCTACCCCATGCTCATCCTAGCAGGCAACCTGTGTCTGTCCAAGAGGTGGCCTACCAGGTACCCATACAAGGGGACTCACGTGAGCCTGCCCAAGAAGCCTACATCGCTCCTGACCAACCACCCCATTTTTCAATATTATTAAAATGTTTCACTGTAAAGTCTTATTAAATACCTACAAATTGTTCTACAGTACAAAGAGTCCCTGGAATATGGTGGGAACTCTAGCCAATACTTACATCAAATCCACGATGAGTGCGCACACACACACACTTGGGAATTGGTAGTGATGATATACGTACCTGGCATGTATGATTGACGCTTGGCCCTCCAATAGATGCAGATCAAGATAATGATGAGTGAGGTCACCACTAGTCCCGCCCACAGACTGGTAGGTAGTATCCAGTGACACCCTGAGATGGAGGCAGAGCGATAGAGGATCAATCAAAACAACCTAAAACCCAGACAATCTATCTATGAGGCTCTATCTGAACCATTTGTGAGGGAGAACGCAATGTGCTCTAATCTTGTTTACAGTATTAGATGTACATTACTTATGTCAAATCATTCAATGAAGAGAGAAGAGGGGAGGTTGAAGAAATATTGGTAAAATGCTATTTATATACCATCTAGTTTTCTATATATTCTATACTACTGTGCAATAAAAGGAGATGCTATTAGACCTACGAGATATGAAGGCACCACACACAGCATCGGTAGTCTCAGTCCCAGCACTTTTCACCTCCTTCCCTAGGTCCCCACACCTGAGAGAGGAAAGAAAGTGATGTGTGTGAAACAGAGAAAGGATTAACCCCACAGTTAACCCCACTGTCCCACAATTGTATAAAAATGTCAAATGTTTTGTGTCAACCAAATGCACCTACTGAGTTGACTTTCGATAAAAATCAGAGCCACTTTGTGTGAAGGGTTCTGACCTGGTGTGTGATTGGCAATGTGTGATGGCATCGTTGACGCTGTTATAGGTCCCAGGTTGGCATGGGGCACAGACTGTGTCATTCTGGGGGTTGGCTGGAGGGTTTAGGAACAAGTGTCAGACATGTCAGCTGCTCAAAGTAAAGTACATACATCCAGCAGATTATACAAGCACAGTAATAAGATGTTTTGTACTGACAAAGGCCCACAGTGGTTTAAACATTGACCCTGAGTGCATCTTATTAGACTACAGATAGATTTTTTTGTCAGGTGTCTTTTCAATACCAGCCTTAGTATCTCCAACTCATGATCAGCTCATCAGGGGCAATGGTCTGTCATATTAGAACAGGGTGTAGAGGTGAGGAGGCTGCTGAGGGGAGAACAGCCCATAATAATGTCTGGAACGGAGCAAATGGAATGGCATCAAACCATCATTCCTCTAACTCCGCTGCAGCCATTATCACGAGCATGTCCTCCCCAATTAAGGTGCCACCAACCTCCTGTGGTGTAGAGGTGAGGAGGCAGTTCTCACCTTGATTCACGACACCTGAACCCAGAGGGCACAGGGTCACGGGTAGGCAGTGTTCACATCCATCGTCTGTACAGTAGAAACCAGTCTTACACACACATTGCCTGTCACTACTGGCTTCACACTCCCTCAATACCTTCTGGTTACTGCCTGAGAGAGGGAGACGGAGAGAAGAGAAGGGAGAGAATGAGTGGGAGAGAGAGACGGAGAGAAGAGAAGGGAGAGAATGAGTGGGAGAGAGGACGGTAGAGGGAGAGGGAGACGGAGAGAAGAGAAGGGAGAGAAAGAGTGGGAGAGGGAGACGGAGAGAAGAGAAGGGAGAGAATGAGTGGGAGAGAGAGACGGAGAGAAGAGAAGGGAGAGAATGAGTGGGAGAGAGGACGGTAGAGGGAGAGGGAGACGGAGAGAAGAGAAGGGAGAGAAAGAGTGGGAGAGAGGATGGTAGAGGGAGAGGGAGACGGAGAGAAGAGAAGTGAGAGAAAGAGTGGGAGAGAGGACGGGAGAGGGAGACGGAGAGAAGAGAAGGGAGAGAATGAGTGGGAGAGAGGACGGTAGAGGGAGAGGGAGATGAAGAGAAGGGAGGGAAAGAGTGGGAGAGAGGATGGTAGAGGGAGAGGGAGACGGAGAGAAGAGAAGGGAGAGAAAGAGTGGGAGAGAGGATGGTAGAGGGAGAGGGAGACGGAGAGAAGAGAAGGGAGAGAAAGAGTGGGAGAGAGGATGGTAGAGGGAGAGGGAGACGGAGAGAAGAGAAGGGAGAGAAAGAGTGGGAGAGAGGACGGTAGAGGGAGAGGGAGACGGAGAGAAGAGAAGAGAAGAGAAGGGAGAGCAAGAGTGGGAGAGAGGATGGTAGAGGGAGAGGGAGAGGGAGACGGAGAGAAGAGAAGGGAGAGAGAGTGGGAGAGAGGATGGTAGAGGGAGGGATGGATGGGGTATTGAACGGGAGAGGCAGAAAAGACGAAGTGAGGTGAAAATAATGTCAAGAGAGATGAGGTAGGATAGAGAGAGGGGATGTAAAGATGAGGAGAGAGGTGGGATAGAGAGAGGGGATGGAAAGATGAGGAGAGAGGTGGGATAGAGAGAGGGGATGGAAAGATGAGGAGAGAGGTGGGATAGAGAGAGGGGATGGAAAGAGAGGAGGGTCGGGGGGAGTGAGAGAGAGAGAGAGCGCGAGAGAGTGGGAGAGAGAGAGAGCAGGGGTGGGGAGTGAGAGAGGATGAGTCGGATTAGAAAGGGTTTATTTTAAGGAGACAGGGGAACAATGAGTGGAACTGTCAGAACAGGGAAGAGGGGGGGGGGGACTTACTGGAATAGCAGACCCTACAGGGTAGACATTGTTTCAAGAAGTTTAATTCAGCAGTGTAGTATTCATGTTGACAGGTTTCACACTCTGTTTTTGTAGACTTGCCACAGTCGGTGCGAACATACTGTCCTGGAGTGAGGTTGGGAATGAGAGAATGACAGAGAAATGTGATCATCCATACCCCCACATATAGGCCACAGTATTATACTGTCCATAGTAACATGTTCATCACAGGAGGTTGGTGTCATTTTAATTGGGGAGGATGGGCTCGTGGTAATGGCTGGAGCAGAATGAGTGGAATGGTATTATCAACATCAAACAAATGTTTTCCATGTGTTTGATGCCATTCCATTTGTGCCACTCCAGCCGTTATTATGAGCCGTCCTCCCCCCAGCAGCCTCCTGTGTGTTCATGTAGTGTTGTGGAGATAAAGGGACTGCTGTTTTCCCCTCTATACTGCAGTTCATCATTTGATAATATGGTCATGTTGCAGACAAACAGTTAATACATATAATATGAGGTGCTTGTATAATGCTGGTATTTTAGACATCTTGCTCCAACAGCCACCTGAACAACAGAAACACACCAGTAGTCACAGACCTTTATGACAACAGAAACACACCAGTAGTCACAGACCTTTATGACAACAGGAACACACCAGTAGTCACAGACCTTTATGACAACAGAAACACACCATTAGTCACAGACCTTTATGACAACAGAAACACACCAGTAGTCACAGACCTTTATGACAACAGAAACACACCAGTAGTCACAGACCTTTATGACAACAGAAACACACCAGTAGTCACAGACCTTTATGACAACAGAAACACACCAGTAGTCACAGACCTTTATGACAACAGAAACACACCAGTAGTCACAGACCTTTATGACAACAGAAACACACCAGTAGTCACAGACCTTTACGAAAACAGAAACACACCAGTAGTCACTGACCTTTATGACAACAGGAACACACCAGTAGTCACAGACCTTTTTGACAACAGAAACACACCAGTAGTCACAGACCTTTATGACAACAGAAACACACCAGTAGTCACAGACCTTTACGACAACAGAAACACACCAGTAGTCACTGACCTTTACGACAACAGAAACACACCAGTAGTCACAGACCTTTGCGACAACAGAAACACACCAGTAGTCACAGACCTTTATGACAACAGGAACACACCAGTAGTCACAGACCTTTATGACAACAGAAAACACACCATTATGATCACAGACCTTTATGACAACAGAAACACACCAGTAGTCACAGACCTTTATGACAACAGAAACACACCAGTAGTCACAGACCTTTATGACAACAGAAACACACCAGTAGTCACAGACCTTTATGACAACAGAAACACACCAGTAGTCACAGACCTTTATGACAACAGAAACACACCAGTAGTCACAGACCTTTATGACAACAGAAACACACCAGTAGTCACAGACCTTTACGAAAACAGAAACACACCAGTAGTCACTGACCTTTATGACAACAGGAACACACCAGTAGTCACAGACCTTTTTGACAACAGAAACACACCAGTAGTCACAGACCTTTATGACAACAGAAACACACCAGTAGTCACAGACCTTTACGACAACAGAAACACACCAGTAGTCACTGACCTTTACGACAACAGAAACACACCAGTAGTCACAGACCTTTGCGACAACAGAAACACACCAGTAGTCACAGACCTTTATGACAACAGGAACACACCAGTAGTCACAGACCTTTATGACAACAGAAACACACCATTAATCACAGACCTTTATGATAACAGAAACACACCAGTAGTCACTAACCTTTACGACAACAGAAACACACCAGTAGTCACTGACCTTTACGACAACAGAAACACACCAGTAGTCACTGACCTTTACGACAACAGAAACACACCAGTAGTCACTGACCTTTACGACAACAGAAACACACCAGTAGTCACTGACCTTTTTGACAACAGAAACACACCAGTAGTCACTGACCTTTAAGACAACAGAAACACACCAGTAGTCACTGACCTTTATGACAACAGAAACACACCAGTAGTCACTGACCTTTACGACAACAGAAACACACCAGTAGTCACTGACCTTTACGACAACAGAAACACACCAGTAGTCACTGACCTTTACGACAACAGAAACACACCAGTAGTCACTGACCAGTAGTCACTGACGACAACAGAAACACACCAGTAGTCACTGACCTTTATGACAACAGAAACACACCAGTAGTCACTGACCTTACGACAACAGAAACACACCAGTAGTCACTGACCTTTACGACAACAGAAACACACCAGTAGTCACTGACCTTTACGACAACAGAAACACACCAGTAGTCACTGACCTTTACGACAACAGAAACACACCAGTAGTCACTGACCTTTTTGACAACAGAAACACACCAGTAGTCACTGACCTTTAAGACAACAGAAACACACCAGTAGTCACTGACCTTTATGACAACAGAAACACACCAGTAGTCACTGACCTTTACGACAACAGAAACACACCAGTAGTCACTGACCTTTACGACAACAGAAACACACCAGTAGTCACTGACCTTTACGACAACAGAAACACACCAGTAGTCACTGACCTTTACGACAACAGAAACACACCAGTAGTCACTGACCTTTATGACAACAGAAACACACCAGTAGTCACTGACCTTTACGACAACACAAACACACCAGTAGTCACTGACCTTTACGACAACAGAAACACACCAGTAGTCACTGACCTTTACGACAACAGAAACACACCAGTAGTCACTGACCTTTACGACAACAGAAACACACCAGTAGTCACTGACCTTTACGACAACAGAAACACACCAGTAGTCACTGACCTTTACGACAACAGAAACACACCAGTAGTCACTGACCTTTACGACAACAGAAACACACCAGTAGTCACTGACCTTTACGACAACAGAAACACACCAGTAGTCACTGACCTTTACGACAACAGAAACACACCAGTAGTCACAGACCTTTACGACAACAGAAACACACCAGTAGTCACAGACCTTTACGACAACAGAAACACACCAGTAGTCACAGACCTTTACGACAACAGAAACACACCAGTAGTCACTGACCTTTACGACAACAGAAACACACCAGTAGTCACAGACCTTTACGACAACAGAAACACACCAGTAGTCACTGACCTTTACGACAACAGAAACACACCAGTAGTCACAGACCTTTACGACAACAGAAACACACCAGTAGTCACTGACCTTTACGACAACAGAAACACACCAGTAGTCACAGACCTTTACGACAACAGAAACACACCAGTAGTCACAGACCTTTATGACAACAGGAACACACCAGTAGTCACAGACCTTTATGACAACAGAAACACACCATTAGTCACAGACCTTTATGATAACAGAAACACACCAGTAGTCACTGACCTTTACGACAACAGAAACACACCAGTAGTCACTGACCTTTACGACAACAGAAACACACCAGTAGTCACTGACCTTTACGACAACAGAAACACACCAGTAGTCACTGACCTTTACGACAACAGAAACACACCAGTAGTCACTGACCTTTACGACAACAGAAACACACCAGTAGTCACTGACCTTTACGACAACAGAAACACACCAGTAGTCACAGACCTTTACGACAACAGAAACACACCAGTAGTCACAGACCTTTATGACAACAGAAACACACCAGTAGTCACAGACCTTTACGACAACAGAAACACACCAGTAGTCACAGACCTTTACGACAACAGAAACACACCAGTAGTCACTGACCTTTACGACAACAGAAACACACCAGTAGTCACTGACCTTTACGACAACAGAAACACACCAGTAGTCACAGACCTTTACGACAACAGAAACACACCAGTAGTCACTGACCTTTACGACAACAGAAACACACCAGTAGTCACTGACCTTTACGACAACAGAAACACACCAGTAGTCACTGACCTTACGACAACAGAAACACACCAGTAGTCACTGACCTTTACGACAACAGAAACACACCAGTAGTCACTGACCTTTACGACAACAGAAACACACCAGTAGTCACTGACCTTTACGACAACAGAAACACACCAGTAGTCACTGACCTTTACGACAACAGAAACACACCAGTAGTCACTGACCTTTACGACAACAGAAACACACCAGTAGTCACTGACCTTTTTGACAACAGAAACACACCAGTAGTCACTGACCTTTACGACAACAGAAACACATCAGTAGTCACTGACCTTTACGACAACAGAAACACACCAGTAGTCACTGACCTTTACGACAACGCTCACAGCACATTTCCACCCCAGAAGCATCATGAAGGTATTCCTCAGTTTTGCATTCCAATACAGCCATCTCTAGTCCATTTGATGATAGTCTCTTTGTTAAAATGTTGACTCTATCATAAAGTTTGTGTTTTTCACTAATTCTTCTCTGTAAAATCGTTAATATTCAAGTAAAACATTCTTCTTCATCATTAATGTTGTTGATCCACTGGTCTCAGTTGAATGTATATTCTTTCACACTCCGCCTCTCTGTCTCTAGCTGTCTCTCCTTGTTCTCTATCACTATTTCTGACTTTGACTTCTTTCTTCCGCTGAAGTATCACTCACTCTTTGTCTTCTCCGCTGTGTCCTCCATCCTCTCAGTGAGAATATAGAGCTGCTTCCTCTCCTCTCTCACCCACCTCTTTCCCCCTCGCTTGTCCTCCAGAGCGGAAAGCCCCAATGCCCCTCATCTGCCCTGTGCGTCTCTCTCTCTCCCCCCTTTCCTTCCTGCCCTCCCTCTCTGGCACGAGGTGCAATGTTCTGGGCCGTGTAATATAGCTGCAGAGAGGAGGATTCTAGAGGCTGCTTTTGGCACTGTCTCCAGATCAGTATGTCCAGATGTGGCACACAATACACACCAACACAATAAGATACTTCCCCTGACCACTCCACCCCTTCCCGTCACTCTCTCTCCCTTTATTGCTTTACTGAACCTTTGTTCTGATAGTGTTGTAATGCCGCTAATATGGAGCTGTTGAGAGATGTGTTTCGATGATGAGATGAGTAGATTAAGACAGAAATATATACCTCTGACTCTCTCTCTCTTCCTTATTCTCTCTCTCTCTCTCTCTTTCTCTCTTTCTCTGTCAATTCAATTCGATGGTTTCTTTGGGCATGAGAAACGTGTTTACATTGCCAAAGCAAGTGGAAAAGATAACAAACAAAAAAAGTGGAATAAAAATCAGAAATGAACAGTGAAGTTATCTCTCTCTCTCAACATGGAATTGACTTTGAATTGACGTCTGTGCCCAGTGGAAAAGACAGTGAGTTTGTTTATTTGCTGAGGCAGAAGTAATCCCTTCCTAACCATGCTAGCTAGGTGTGATTATGATTTTTCATCATCTCTTATCAAACAGAATATAAATATAACATGTAAGTTCCCCTTGCATTTCCACAACACTGTGTGATATTAAAAGGCAGAAAACAAGCAACACATTTTAAGACGGCCTTATGCAACGATCGTGATTTACAGTTTCCTTCTTGGGATATGGGGTGTAATCTTCTTCTTCCTCAGTGGATGTGATTATGTGAAATTAACCAAGCATTTGTTAAGGATCCTCCCCTTTAAAAGAAAATTAGCCTAAATTGACATACCCAAATCTAACTGCCTGTAACTCAGGACCTGAAGCAAGGATATGCATATTCTTGATACCATTTGAAAGGAAACATGTTGAAGTTTGTGGAAATGTTAAATGAATGTAGGAGAATATAACACATTAGAGCTGGTAAAAGATAATACGAAGAAAAAAACCAACCATTTTTTGGTATATTTATTTGTACCATCATCTTTGAAATGCAAGAGAAATACCATAATTTATTATTCCAGCCCAGGCACAATTTAGATTTTGGCCATTAGATGGCAGCAGTGTATGTATAAAGTTTAAGACTGTATGTGTAAAGTTTATTTCTGTTCAAAATGTTGTATCAAGACTGCCCAAATGTGCCTAATTGGTTTATTCATACGTTTTCAAGTTCATAATTGTGCACTCTCCTCAAACAATAGCATGGTATTCTTTCACTGTAATAGCTAATGTAAATTGGAGTTAGTGCAGTTAGATTAACAATAATTTAAGCTTTCTGCCAATATCAGATAAGTCTATGTCCTGGGAAATGTTCTACTTACTTACAACCTCATGCTAATCGCATTAGCCTATGTTAGCTCAACAGTCCCGTGGGGGACCCACCTATCCTGTAGAGGATAGCTTCTTATGGCTGCAGGGGCACTATTGAGTAGCTTGCATGAAAGGTGCCCAGAGTAAACAGCCTGCTTCTCAGTCTCAGTTGCTAATATATGCATAGCATTAGTAGTATTGGATAGAAAACACTCTGAAGTATCTAAAACTGTTTGAATGATGTCTCTGAGTATAACAGAACTCATATGGCAGGCAAAAACCTGAGAAGAAATCCAACCAGGAAGTGAGAAATCTGAGGTTGGTATATTTTCAACCCATTCCCTATTGAAATCCCATTGGGATATGAATGAAGATTCACTTCCTAGGGCTTCCACAACCGTCTATAGAAATTTGAATGAGGCTTCTACTGTGTTGAGAGAGATCTTCTGTTGGATCTGACAATTAATCTTGATGGTTGTACATTCGTCTCAAATCAAACTGTGAAGGACATCTGCGTTACTCTAGATTGTGATCTCTCTTTTGACGAACATATCAAGACTATTTCAAGGACAGCTTTTTTCAATTTTCGTAACGTTGCACAAATCTGAAACTTTCTGTCCGAAAACGATGCAGAAAAGTTAATCCATGCTTTTTTGACTTCTAGATTAGACTACTGCAAATGCTCTACTTTCCGGGTACCCGGATAAAGCACTAAATAAACTTCAGTTAGTGCCTACACGTATGCTATGGTCACAAGACGCAGGCCTCCTTTCTGTCCCTAGAATTTTTAAGCAAACAACTGGAGGGCTTTCTCCTATAGAGCTCAATTTTTATGGAATGGTCTGTCTATCCATGTGAGAGACGCAGACTCGGTCTCGACCTTTAAGTCTTTATTGAAGACTGATCTCTAGGTCCTATGATTGAGTGTAGTCTGGCCCAGGGGTGTGAAGGTGAACGGAAAGGCACTGGAGCAATGAACCGCCCTTGCTGTCTCCGTCTGGCCGGTTCCCCCCTCTCCACCGGGATTCTGTGCCTCTAACCCTATTAAGGGATGCTGAGTCACTGGCTTACTGGTGCTCTTCCATCCCATCCCTAGGAGGGGTGCGTCACTTGAGTGGGTTGAGTCACTGACGTGATCTTCCTGTCCGGGTTTTCCGCCCCCACCTCAGGTTTGTGCCGTGGGGGAGATCTTCGTGGGCTATACTCAGCCTTGTCTCAGGGTAGTTAGTTGGTGGTTGAAGATATCCCTCTAGTGGTGTGGGGGACGTGCTTTTGCAAAGTGGGTGGGGGTTATATCCTGCCTGTTTGGCCCTGTCCAGTGGTATCGTCGGGCGGGGCCACAGTGTCTCCCCACCCTTCTTGCCTCAGCCTCAAGTATTTATGCTGCAATAGTTTATGTGTCGGGGGGCTAGGGTCAGTTTGTTATATCTGGAGTACTTCTCCTGTCTTATCCGGTGTCCTGTATGAATTTTAAGTATGCTCTTTCTAATTCTCTCTCTCTCCCTCTCCCTCCCCTTCCGGAGGACCCGAGTCCTGGGATCATGCCTCAGGACTACCTGGCTTGATGACTCCTTGCTATCCTCAGTCCACCTGGTTGTGCTGCTCCAGTTTCAACTGTTCTGCCTGTGGCTATGGAACTCTGACCTGTTTACTGGATATGCTACCTTGTCCCGGACCTGCTGTTTTTGACTCTCTCACTCTACCGCACATGCTGTCTCTGACTCTGAATGCTCTGCTATGAAAAGCCAACTGACATTTACTCCTGAGATGCTGACCTGTTGCACCCTCTACAACCACTATGATTATTATTATTATTTGACCCTGCTGGTCATCTATGAACGTTTGAACATCTTGGCCATGTTCTGTTATAATCTCCACCTGGCACAGCCAGAAGAGGACTGGCCACCCCTCATAGCCTGGTTCCTCTCTAGGTTTCTTCCTAGGTTCTGGCCTTCCTAGGGAGTTTTTCCTAGCCACCGTGCTTCTACAACTGCATTGCTTGCTGTTTTGTGTTTTAGGCTGGGTTTCTGTACAGCACTTTGATATAGCTGACGTATATCAGCTGATGTAAGAAGGGCTATATAAATACATTTGATTTGATATTCTCATGCATCTCACGCTTGTTATTTCTGTTTGTCTGACTGTTTGTCTGTCTATTTGTTTATATTTTTGACTCTCTCTTTCTCTTCATACTTTCCTTCTCTCTCGTTCTCTCTTGTGTCCCACCTTTCTCTCTCTATCTCTCCCACTTTTTGCCCCGCCCCCCGCCTTCCTCTCACTCTAGCTTTCTCTCCCCCCTCTCTCTTTCTGTCTTCATCCTCTCTCCCCCCCTCTCTTTCTGTCTTCATCCTCTCCCCCCTCTCTCTTTCTGTCTTCATCCCCCCCTCTCTCTTTCTGTCTTCATCCTCTCCCCCAGCCTCTGTTTGTTCCGTCTGCCCCTCTGTGCCATGTCAATGCTCTTGGGGTGGATGGAGTCTCCAGGCTATTAATGTGAGTGTAGCGAAATGCTTGTGCTTCTAGTTACGACAATGTAGTAATATCTAACAAGTAATCTAACAAATTCACAACAACTACCTTATATACACAAGTGTAAAGGAATTAATAAGAATATGTACATATAAATATATGGATGAGCGATGGCCGAGCGGCATAGGCAAGATGCAGTAGATGGTATAGAATACAGTATATACATCCGAGACTAGTTTTTTTGTATTGTATTTTTATTTCACCTTTATTTAACCAGGTAGGCCAGTTGAGAACAAGTTCTCATTTACAACTGCGACCTGGCCAAGATAAAGCAAAGCAGTGTGACAAAAACAACAACACAGAGTTACACATGGGATAAACAAACGTACAGTCAATAACAGAATAAAAAAAATCTGTGTACAGTGTGTGCAAATGAAGTAAGGAGGTAAGGCAATAAATAGGCCATAGTGGCGAAGTAATTACAATTTAGCAATTAACACTGGAGTGATAGATGTGTAGATGAGGATGTGCAAGTAGAAATACTGGTGTGCAAAAGAGCAGAAAAACAAAAACAAATATGGGATGAGGTAGGTAGTTGGTTAGATGGGCTATTTACAGATGGGCTGTGTACAGCTGCAGTGATCGGTAAGCTACTTTGACAGCTGATGCTTAAAGTTAGTGAGGGAGATGTAAGTCTCCAACTTCAGTGATTTTTGCAATTCGTTCCAGTCATTGGCAGCAGAGAACTGAAAAGAAAGGCGGCCAAAGAGGTGTTTGCTTTGGGGAAGACCAGTGAAATTTACCTGCTGGAGAGCGTGCTACGGGTGGGTGTTGCTATGGTGACCAGTGAGCTGAGATAAGGCGGAGCTTTACCTAGCAAAAACGTATAGATGACCTGGAGCCTGTGGGTTTGGCGACAAATATAATTTGTAAATGACATAATGTAGGATATGTAAACATGATTAAAGTGCCGTCATTTAAAGTGACTAGTGATACCTTTATTAAGTCCATTTATTAAAGTGGCCAGAGATTTGAGACTGTATGTTTGCAGCAGCCTCTCTATGTTAGTGGTGACTGTTTAACAGTCTGATGGCCTTGAGATAGAAGCTGTTTTTCAGCCTCCCGGTCCCAGCTTTGATGCACCTGTACTGACCCCGCCTTCTGGATGATAGTGGGGTGAACAGGCAGTGGTTCGGGTGGTTGAAAGCGGTGGTTCGCGCTTTCAGTTTTGCGCAAATGCTGCCATCAATCCAAGGTTTCTGGTTAGGAAAGGTTTTAATAGTCACAGTGGGTACGACATCTCTAATGAACTTACTAATAAACTTGCTCACCGAGTCAGTGTATACATCAATATTATTGTCTGAAGCTGTCCGGAACATATCCCAGTCCACCTGACCAATCTTGATGCGTGGAATCCGATTGGTCAGACCAGCATTGGATAGACCTGAGCACGGGCGTTTCCTGTTTCTGACTATAGGCTGGGAGCAACAAAATGTAGTCATGGTCAGATTTGCCAAAGGCAGGGCAGGAGAGAGCTTTGTATGCGTAGTAATTATCCAGAATGCAACCAGCTCGTGTCACGCATTCGATATACTGATAGAATTTAGGAAGTCTTGTTCTCAGGTTAGCTTTGTTAAAATCCCCAGCTACAATAAATGCAGCCTCAGGATGTATGTTTTCCAGTTTACATAGAGTCCAGTGAAGTTCTTTCAGTGCCGACGAGGTATCTGCTTGGGGGGATATACATAATCTAAGTGAATTCTCTTGGAAGATAATGCAGTCGGCATTTGATTGTAAGGAATTCTATGTCAGGTGAACAAAAGGACTTGAGTTCCTGTGTGTTGCTGTGATTAGTTGTTAATCTGAGTTGTTAATCGTCGTTAATCATAAGGCATACTTTTTTTAACCAGAGAGATGTTTGTTTCTGTCGGCGCGATGCATGAAGAAACTGGGTGGCTGTACCGACTCTGACAACATATACTGACAACATATCCCGAGTGAGCCATGTTTCAGTGAAACAAAGAATGGTACAATCTCTGTTGTCTCTCCGGAAGGCAACTCGTGCCCTAATTTCGTCCACCTTGATATCTAGAGATTGGACATTGGCGAGTAATATGCTTGGAAGCGGTGGATGGTGTGCTCGCCTTCTGAGTCTAACCAGTAGGCCGCTCCGTCTGCCTCTCCTTCAGCGACCGCGTTGTTTTGGGTCGGCCTCTAGGATAAGATCCCATGTCCAGGGTGGAGGTCTGAACAAAGGATCCGCTTCAGGAAAGACGTATTCCTGGTCGTAATGTTGGTAAGTTGACATCGCTTTTATATCCAATAGTTCTTCCCGGCTGTATGTAATAACACTTGAGATTTTCTGGGCTAACAATGTAAGAAATAATACATAAAAAACAAACAACTGCATAGTTTCCTACGACTCGAAGCAAGACGACCATCTCTGTCCAAGGTTCAAACACACCAAGACAGTCGTGCAGAGGGCATAACAAAGCCTCTTCCCCCTCAGGAGACTGAAAAGATTTGGCATGGGTCCTCAGATCCTCAGAAAGTTCTACAGCTGCACCATCGAGAGACATCCTGACTGGTTGCCTCACCGCCTGGTATGGCAACTGCTCGGGCTCCAACCACAAGGCACTATAGAGGGTACATCACTGGGGCCAAGCTTCCTGCCATCCAGGACCTCTATAACAGGAGGTGTCAGAGGAAGGCCCTAAAAATGGTCAAAAACTCCAGCCACCCTAGTCATAGACTGACTCTCTACTACCGCACGGCAAGCAAACCCACAACCTTCTGTCAAGTAGCCTGCATCGACTGCCACAAAACCGAGCTGAAGTGGTAAAATCGAGAGAGAGAGAGAGAGAGAGAGAGAGAGAGAGAGACATTTATGCTGCTGCTCTTGCTTTCACGAGAGTGGTACGTGTTCTTGTTCTTGGCCAATCTAAAGTCTTTAAAGTGCCAATGGGATACAGTCATATAGCCTCCGTGTGGGGCAATAGTTAAAATTAGAATTAAAAGTTAAACGAGAAGGATAGGCTACAACGACCAAGAGTAAACAGGCAGGCTGCTACTTAATATTCTGAAAGGAGTAGTTGTTGTTTGCCCTGCAGCCTCAATTAGCCTAGCTAGCTAACGTTAGCTGGCTTAACTAGCTTCTCCCGGGTTGATGCAGTCAAGACAGGTACTACGTAATCATATTTGATGATAAATATCCTAGCTATGGCAGCAGTTAGTCTACTATAGAGCGAGTCAGCTAGGTTGGTTGCTGTCTCTAGTCTCTCACTCCCTGCTCACAGTGTCACTCGTTCACAGTACGGCCCCTCCCCCGCCTGCTAGAGTGGCACCTCTCTCTCTCCTCTTGCACTTTATCAGCTCCGGTTAATAAAGTACATTAAAAAATAATCGGACCCGGTCTGGATCAGACCAAGTCTATACAAAAAGGGTCTAGTTGTCCTCAGGTCCGTTCGGAACGGGTCTTTGTATTTAAAACATTTATTTATGCATATCGGGTCTGGGTGGGAAAGCCCCGGGTTCATTTCAGAACAGGTACAGCTTTTTGGACTTGTGAAGACCTCTAATATCAAGCACAAACCCAGATGAGCAGCCAAGTCAGAAAGATGACCCATGCTGCTATTTTTATTAACACAATCGCCTCACCTTATCTTCATCCCTGGTATTTCCATTCAGCACATGTGCTGCAGTCATGATCCAGTGGTCCCCGATAACTATCCCTCCTCCTCTACCATTTACTATCAGCAACACCTGCCAGGGGAAGCATCCAGCTGGTGCTGGCTTTCCCCCAACAATCCTTACAATCCCTGGGTGGTTCACTGTAAGAAGTCCACACACTAGGGACAAAGAGGGACACAAGAGGCACACATAGACAGCTACACTCACAATAACTGCTAACCATGTGTGTGTGTGACCAATAATATTTGATTTGATTTGACAGTGACAGTTGACTAAGGAACACTCACATCCATTCATTCATATTGTAAAACACATGCACATTCACACTTAGAAACACAAATTGTCTTCTTGCTGTATCTCATTTCAAAATGTTCTCCTTTCCCTTTAAGGAGGGTACATATTTAATATGAGATACCTGGGATACATTGGAGAATCATATAGTTGTTCTGATCATCGTTCCACTTTGTGACCAATGAGCATGTGAAACTAGCTATTTTTTATTTTACCTTTATTTTCCTAGGCAAGTCAGTTAAGAACAAATTCTTATTTTCAATGACAGCCTAGGAACAGTGGGTTAACTGCCTTGTTCAGGGGCAGAACGACAGATTTGTACCTTGTCAGCTCGGGGATTCGATCTTGCAACCTTTGGGTTACCAGTCCAACGCTCTAACCACTAGGCTCCGCTGTACATTGAAAGAGTGTCATTAGAATGTTGTAATTGCTGTGAAATATATTTTCAATTGCAAAAAAATAAAGTTAACAGCTGTTTGAAGCTGGTGGGCCAAAACCAAACGTAAAAGGCTCAAGAGTGATTCTCCGCCAGGGAGGTACAATGATTACCTACAGTATTCAGTGCTTGTTTTCTCATTTCAACTGAAATTGAGCAAAGTGTAGACTTTTAGCAATCAAAGGAGATGAATGTGGATGACAGGAAAAGGAGGACCGAGCACGCTCCTATTCTCATCGACGGGGCTGTAGTGGAGCAAGTTGAGAGGTTGCACATTTTATTGGTCACATACACATGGGTCGGCCTCTAGGATAAAACAGATGTTAATGCGAGTGTAGCGAAATGCTTGTGCTTCTAGTTACGACAATGCAGTAATATCTAACAAGTAATCTGACAAATTCACAACAACTAAGAGTGATTCTCCGCCAGGGAGGTACAATGATTCTCTACAGTATTCAGCTTGTTTTTTTTTCATTTAAATTGAAATTGAGCGAAGTGTAGACTTTCAGCAAACAGGGAATTACAGCGTGATTTCCAATAAATAACAAAGCCACAAAGTCAGAACATCTTTCTCATTTTGATGACAGATGCCACTCCGGTGGGAGAAATCAATAGGCGGATATCACAGCCAATAACAACTCTGGTGGGTAAGTAATAATGTAAAACACGATCATTCCACTATTACTGTACATATATTATGGACATTTTCTAAAAGTACAATGCAAAAATGATTAAATAAATCCTATGTCTAGCACCTATACGTTTATTTTACATTGATATCTTTAAAAAAACAAGGAAACTATTTACATTCACTTTTTTACTATGTAACGCTAATGCTTAAAATAACCATAAAACATCTTCTCATGGACTAAAGGTCAGATTCACTCCAAATTTGATCTTTGCACTCATCACAATAGTCCCTAACAACTTTGAGAAAATAACAGTGATACATTCAAAGATGGCCACACTATACCAGTAGATGCATATTAGCACATTCGCTAATATGCTAAAATATGCTAAAAAATACTTTAAAATCATGAATGATAGGATCAAATGACACTAAATTTGGAATGTATGCCCATGGTATATACCTTAAGTTAGCTAAGGGATAGTCAAAAGTTATTGACTAATTATTGAGTTATTGACACACATTTGACATGTCCATTTAAACCACTGTAAAACCCAATCCAGAGAGGCCTATCAACTTGAAACTTGTCAATGCTATCATGGACATCCCTACACTCTTAGAAAAAGGCATTCCAAAATGGTTCTTCGGCTGTCCCCAAAGGATAACCCTTTTTGGTTCCAGGGATAATCATTTTTGGTTCCAGGTAGGACTCTTTTGTGTTCCATGTAGAACCCTCTTTGGAAAGGGTTCTACCTGGAACCAAAAAGGACTCTTCAAAAGGGTTCTCCTATGTGGACAGATGAAGAGCACTTTTAGGTTCTAGATAACACCTTTTTTTCCTGAGAGTGTAAGATGAACCACACTGAATTTGGTATTGATTTCTCAAAAAACAAAGACACTATTAGGGAAAGGGAAAGGGAGATACGTAGTCAGTTGTTCAACTGAATGCATTCAACTGTCTTCGCATTTAACAACTCATTCTTTGCATATGTAACGTTAATGCTAAAATGCTGCATTCATCATCTTCGTTAATGCTGCATTCATCTTCTTCTCATGAACAATACATCAGATTAGCTCCAGATTTTCAATTTAGACTCATTACATCAATCTTTAATGATTTTGAGAAAAAATTGTTGCTGCATACAAGTATGGCACAGTGTACCTATAGATGCACGTTAGCACACATGCTAATGCTAAAAATACTCTACAAATCCTCTTCTCATGAACCATAAATCAGATTGACTCAAGATATGGTAATAAGACTCATTGAATTAGCCTCTAATTATTTGAGAAAGATAACCAACTTACTTGCGTCATTCTCCACTGGCCTACCTGGATAAATAAAGGTGAGAAAAAAAACACAAAAAAAACCTTGTGGTATTGAGAGATAAATATGGTATCGCTTTTACTGATTGCACATAAAGGAAGATAGTTCCTACATGATTGGGTGCTTGCTTTGTTATCCAACTGATCTTGTGTCCTTTCTACCATCCCGTGAACCCCGTTCATTGCTGCTTGCAGCTATATTTAATATTGAAATGTAATAAAAAGATGGACTTCACATTGTTAAAAATATATGATCGTAAAAAGTCTCACCATGAACTATTTTAGAGAGAGTGTAGTACAGCTCATTGCAGTGGTACTAAATGACTGAGAGATGCTGGTTCTGAGAGCTAGATATGAACGTCACCCCTCCATTCAGCAACGGTTCGGGTTCCCCACAGTCAATTACTGCAGAGGAGAGAGAAAGAAACATCATCACCATCATCATCATCTTTACCCTAGAGGGGGATGGTGTGGTATCTTGAAATATGGAGCTGTATGAGCAAGTTATAAAGTAGTAGTCATTATCATCTTTGCCGTTGTTATCACAATTGTTGTCATTAACATGAGCATGCTCATCATCATCATCAGAAGCAACAGCAGATTCCACATTATTATTATTATACAATAACACAGTCAAAGCACTCGCACAAAACATTAAAACACACAAACACATCTATAATAGTTATATTTTAGAATGTTTTAGAATCTTCCTCCTCTATGGTATTTTTGATCCAGTCTACGTAGTTAGCCACACGCGTGTAGACCCCATATTTTTTCAAGGCTGTCCACAGTCAATCCCCCAACTGACGATCCCTGCTAGATATTCGTAGTTTACTGTTTTAGTTGACCTATGCTTACCCAATCTGACCTATCAGGTATTTAGCGTCCTTTGCTGGCATACACAGTGGCATGATATGAGCGTGATTGGATGTTTTAGATGGATCAGGGCGATGTCATGGTCATAGTTTACATTGTTGTATTCAGGGTGAATATGGAGAGAGGTGGCCTCAAGGGGTGGAGACTGGATGAGGTTTTCCACATTGTTGTCTCCAACACCTTTGGACAGGGAAATTAGTCACACTTACGATATACACTTAATCAGCAGTGACGACAGTCCATTTTTCCATTGTATCGTATCACCCCTGCCCAGTCATTGAAAGCGATAGATTAGGCCCTAATGAATTTATTTCAATTGACTGATTTCCTTCATTTTCTTTTATTTAATGTTAAGGGACAGTATTCTGTAGGTGAGAATGAAATACAATTCCATTATGTCTTATCTGTGTGCTGAAGGCACCTGAAGAGTTAAAGGTGCAATATGCAGGAATTGCTCTGTCATTTCCTGGTTGCAAAAATTCTAGTAGTTCGCCTAATCTCAGTTTATGTGACAAAACAAGCACTGTACCATCTAAACCGATGTGAAATATCTTTTCAATAACCAAAAATACACACTCATCATATGCTCCTGCTACTCCGTTCTTTATTTTACTCTATCCTGATGCCCAGTCACTTTACCCTGCCTTCATGTACATATCGACCTCAAATACCTTGTACCCCTGCACATTGATCTGGTACTAGAACTCCCTGTATATAGCTCCGTTCTTGTGTATTTTATTCCTCTTGTGTTACTATTTTTCTTTTTACTATAATTTTTTTAAACTGCATCGTTGGGAAGGGCTCATAAGCAAGCATTTCACTGTAAAGTTTACACCAGTTGTATTCAGAGCATGTGACAAATAACCTCTGATTTGATTTTAGTTTTTGGTTCCAGTCTCTTCTACAGTGATTTGCTGTGGGGAACCTGAACCATCGCTAAACCGTTGCTGAATGGAGGGGTGACGTTCATATCTGCCTCTCAGAACCAGTACCTCTGTCATTCAACACCACTGCAATGAGCTGTAATACATTCTTCCTGAAGGGGCTAACCATGAGACTTTCATTGAAGGAAAGTCAGGAAGTGTGCAGGAAAGTCCTGAATTCTAAGCAAATTCCTGCTACTGTCTTGTAAACTACCAATACTGTCTGGAAAAATGTTAATAGGAGTGTTGTTCCACCAATTGGGTGCCATTTTGAGTGCTTAACTTGAAGAAAAATATTGAAGAAAAAAAACGACTTTGAACATTCTGTCATAATCCTTAAGAGTCATTTGACGCACTCCATCAAAATCTGTCTGTTTAAACTAGAGATATCAGTTTATTTGTATGGGCTGCGTCTCCATCCATCACATCCGCCTAGGACGAATGGCCTTCCACATCTGAGCTGGAAAGTGTCAGGGCTACAGTGCTGTTTGTCAGAACAGGAGACATTTCAAAAATCGGTTTTCTCACGAAAACTTCCCTCCCTTCCTCTTTATCTCTAGGGTTTGGTGTAGGAGTCATGAAAATCTCCAATAAGCTCCGATATGTCCAGCTTCCTGTGGTGGATCAGGAAACGTGCAGAGCTGCTGTTGCCCTGAACGATAGCGGACACAACTGGGGACTTGTTCTGTGCCGGGTTACCTGAGGGTGTCAAGTCTAAATGTACAGTGGACAACGGAGGGGTGTACGTCCTGAAGGAGGCTGAACATTTTTGGTCAGCAGGGATCATTAGCTGGGCAAAAGGATGTGTATGACCTGGCCAATATGGGGTAAATACCCATGTGGCTAACTACATCTGCTTGATCAAGAAGACCATGAAGGAGAAACTAGACCAATATAAGTTGTAGTGGCAATCAATGACATCTGTTCTCTCAGCATCTCGCTTTTTGTGTCCATTAAACATGGAACCTCTATTTATTTTACACACTTCCAAATTAATCTCACAATATATGATTAATATTGCATTTACACACTGTAGTCTTAGAAAAGAAAAGCTGGACGCATTCCCGAGGCTCCGATGCAACAAATGCACTAAATACCAACGTTTTCACAGCTAAGCTGCCTTCATCAGGGTCTCATCTATCTAACATACTGTAGGCTGTCATATCCCATAACTACACATGACCAGGGATGTAGTTTAAAAAGGTAGATCATCTGAATGCTATAGTGGATAGTGTTGTGTACAGTGTGTTCTTAGCAGCACTACAGTACATCCCTGCATCATGTGACCTGAACTGACATACCCAGACCAGCATGGAGTTTGTCCCTATGTGTAAACAAAACAAACTATTCAAACAGAATTTACAGGAAGAGCACTGAACACACTTTCCTCCCACTCTCTCTCTCTCCTCCCTCCCCTTTTCTGCCCCTTCCTCCCCCTCTACCCCCTTTCCCCCGCGCCCCATCCCCCCTCCAACCTCTGGTAGATATGCATTCTGTCTTTTATAGGTTTCAATTTCGACATTAACGTAAAAAAAAGGTTTTACCTTTAAGAACTGGTCAATTGTAGTCTTTTAACTCCACCACCACCAATACTCTGTCTCTCAGGCCCTTTCACTCTCTCTCTCCCTCTCTCTCGTCCCCCCTTCTCATTCGTCTAGTTCAGCCAAGTCAAACAGAGCAGGTTTTAACATGACTTTTAGACTCGTAGTCTAGCATAATACCTCACCATAGGTCTCTATTGGGACACACAGACTGCAGGGAATTCAAGTCTAATACATGTGAGCAATAGCCACACAACAGTAAAACAATAACAACAGAAACATTTGTAGCCAGGACCTTCAACATGGACTGGACCCATCCGTTCATCTGGTGAGTTTGTTTGGTTACACTGTACTTGAACCCATTGGCTATAGCTAAGTGAACGTAAACAACAACTGCTTAAGTGAGTGTGTAAAGTCAGTTGTCATAATCAGACCAGCTGCCGTGAAGGTGTATGCCGTTTATTCCATTACTAGTACATTGTGTCATGTGACTAGCACGTTTGAGAAAGAGTTCAAATGAAGTATAACCTGTTTGTTTACATTACGCAGCACACCAGTGGTTTTAACCTTTATTGAGTCTTCATCTTGAAGGATGATAAGAACATATGATTCCTACAGCATCACTGGGTTATGTTTTATTCTGCTTCCTGGTCACAAATCAGAAAATAGCTCTCTATCTGATCAGTCATCATACAGACATGTTTCAAGGGGCTGTATTTACCTCGTTGTGACACACAACTCCTCCTATACCTCCCATCTCAGCCCTCTCTCCCTGTGTTGGTCTGCTCCAGGCTGCTGTGTGTGTCTGTGTGTGAGTGTTGGCGGTTGGCCCGGTCCCTGCCAGCCCTACATGGGGTAGTCCAGTCCCCCCAGTTCCCCCAGCCGTACCCTGCTGCCCTGTCACAACAGTGGGACCTCAGTGTACCTGAGGGCTACCAGCTCCAGCTCAGCTTCACTCACCTGGACATCGAGCCGTCAGCCGACTGCTACTACGACTCCCTCACGGTCAGTGGACTCCAAAAGAACACTTTGATACCTTATTATAAAACGTAGGATGTATTAAATGTTTCTTACCGATATTGGAATATGTCCAAGAACCTTCTTCACTCTGTCATTCCAGGTTTTATATGACAAGAAGGTCCTTGCAAAGTTCTGTGGTCAGGAGAATTCTGCTGATGGACATCACCCAGGCAACCGGCCACTCTTGTCTCCAGGCAACAGGCTCACCCTGGTCCTTCAGACAGACGACACGAACCCTGAGCCACACCAGCACCTCGGCTTCTCTGCCCATTATCAGGCCAAAGGTAGCAACCCCACTAGAGGATCAGATGCCCTGCTCACAACATTAATACATCATCCAAGACAACCGTACAACACTGTTAAACCACAAACCCCAGGAAAGTCTCAGGGAAGGTGACATCACGGTGTGATGCTAAGCTACACCCTCCACCTATCTCCTTCTTTTCACCATCTCTCTCTCCATCCCTCCACCTCTCTTCTCCATCCCTCCACCTCTCTTCTCCATCCCTCTCTCCTTCCCTCCACCTCTCTTCTCCATCCCTCCACCTCTCTTCTCCATCCCTCTCTCCTTCCCTCCACCTCTCTTCTCCATCCCTCTCTCCTTCCCTCCACCTCTCTTCTCCATCTCTTTCTCCATCCCTCCACCTCTCTTCTCCATCCCTCTCTCCTTCCTTCCACCTCTCTTCTCCATCTCTCTCTCCATCCCTCCACCTCTCTTCTCCATCCCTCTCTCCTTCCTTCCCTCCACCTCTCTTCTCCATCTCTCTCTCCTTCCCTCCTCTCTTCTCCTCTCTCTCTCCTTCCCTCCATCTCTCTTCTCCATCCCCTTCCCTCTCCCAGACATAGATGAGTGTTCAGCTCCAGACCCTGAGGATGGTTCTGGTCCACTCTGCTCCCAGATCTGCCACAACACCCTGGGCTCTTACATGTGCTCCTGTCGCCATGGCTACGAGCTCCGCCCTGACCAGCGCACCTGTGTCTGTGAGTACATCTACTCTCTATCTGTGTGCGTGTGTGCGTGTGTGTGTGTGTATTGTAGTCCTACACATCTTGTGGACATCTCTCTCTCCCCCAGTGTCCTGTGGTGGGGGTATATTTGATGAACCAGAGGGGACTCTGTCCAGCCCAGGCTACCCTGACCCATCACCCCACGGCCTGGCCTGTCAGTATGTCATCTCTGTGGAGCCTGGGTTCATCGTCACCCTCAACTTCACTGACAGCTTCCACATAGAGCACATAGACACCCAGAATGGACCCAGCTGCCTCTACCACTGGCTACAGGTAACACTGTACACTGCCCTGACCACAGGTTACAGGTAACACTATACAATGCCCTGACCACTGGTTACAGGTAACACTATACAATGCCCTGACCACTGGCTACAGGTCACACTGTACAATGCCCTGCCCACTGGTTACAGGTAACACTGTACAATGCCCTGCCCACTGGTTACAGGTCACACTGTACAATGCCCTGCCCACTGGTTACAGGTAACACTGTACACTGCCCTGACCACTGGCTACAGGTAACACTGTACACTGCCCTGACCACTGGTTACAGGTAACACTATACAATGCCCTGACCACTGGTTACAGGTAACACTATACAATGCCCTGACCACTGGCTACAGGTCACACTGTACAATGCCCTGCCCACTGGTTACAGGTAACACTATACAATGCCCTGACCACTGGTTACAGGTAACACTATACAATTCCCTGACCACTGGTTACAGGTAACACTGTGCAATGCCCTGACCACTGGCTACAGGTAACACTATACAATGCCCTGACCACTGGTTACAGGTAACACTGTACAATGCCCTGCCCACTGGTTACAGGTCACACTGTACAATGCCCTGACCACTGGTTACAGGTAACACTGTACAATGCCCTGACCACTGGTTACAGGTAACACTATACAGTGCCCTGACCACTGGTTACAGGTAACACTATACAATGCCCTGACCACTGGCTACAGGTCACACTGTACAATGCCCTGCCCACTGGTTACAGGTAACACTGTACAATGCCCTGCCCACTGGTTACAGGTAACACTGTACAATGCCCTGACCACTGGCTACAGGTAACACTGTACAATGCCCTTACCACTGGTTACAGGTAACACTATACAATGCCCTGACCACTGGTTACAGGTAACACTATACAATGCCCTGACCACTGGTTACAGGTAACACTGTACAATGCCCTGACCACTGGCTACAGGTCACACTGTACAATGCCCTTACCACTGGTTACAGGTAACACTATACAATGCCCTGACCACTGGTTACAGGTAACACTGTGCAATGCCCTGACCACTGGTTACAGGTAACACTGTGCAATGCCCTTACCACTGGTTACAGGTAACACTATACAATGCCCTGACCACTGGTTACAGGTAACACTGTGCAATGCCCTGACCACTGGTTACAGGTAACACTGTGCAATGCCCCGACCACTGGCTACAGGTAACACTGTACAATGCCCTGACCACTGGTTACAGGTAACACTGTGCAATGCCCTGACCACTGGTTACAGGTAACACTGTGCAATGCCCTGACCACTGGTTACAGGTAACACTGTACAATGCCCTGACCACTGGTTACAGGTAACACTGTACACTGCCCTGACCGCTGGTTACAGGTAACACTGTACACTGCCCTGACCACTGGCTACAGGTAACACTGTACAATGCCCTGCCCACTGGTTACAGGTAACACTGTACAATGCCCTAACCACTGGTTACAGGTAACACTATACAATGCCCTGCCCACTGGTTACAGGTAACACTGTACAATGCCCTGACCACTGGTTACAGGTAACACTATACAATGCCCTGCCCACTGGTTACAGGTAACACTAGACAATGCCCTGACCACTGGCTACAGGTCACACTGTACAATGCCCTGACCACTGGTTACAGGTAACACTGTACAATGCCCTGCCCACTGGTTACAGGTAACACTGTACAATGCCCTGACCACTGGCTACAGGTAACACTGTACAATGCCCTTACCACTGGTTACAGGTAACACTATACAATGCCCTGACCACTGGTTACAGGTAACACTATACAATGCCCTGACCACTGGTTACAGGTAACACTGTACAATGCCCTGACCACTGGCTACAGGTCACACTGTACAATGCCCTTACCACTGGTTACAGGTAATACTATACAATGCCCTGACCACTGGTTACAGGTAACACTGTACAATGCCCTGACCACTGGTCACATGTTTTTAATGTCCTCAGCACTGCATAGAGTACATTAATGTTAAGTATTGAGTATTGCATGTGTACATTAATTAAGTATTGCATGTGTGTGTTTGTTCATGTGTGTGTTCATGCATGTGTGTGTGTTCAGGACAGCATGCTTTGTGTTTGTTTACAGTGTTTGATCTCTCCTCTGCCTCGCCCAGGTGTCCATCCCCGACAAGGAACCCCAGAAGCTGTGTGGAGTGAAGAGTCCTGCACTAATGCCCACTAACTCTTACACTGTCCAGCTAGACTACCACACTGACTGGGCTGGTCTGAGCCAGGGCTGGAGCCTGCACTACACTACTCAGAGTGAGAGAGGGAGGAGAAAATGCATAGAGAGGGAGAACAGAGGTAGAGGGAAATAATGAAAGAGGAGAGGGAGAAAGACAGAGCAAGGGAGAGTATGAAGGGAAGAGCAGATGCAAACTGGTGAAGGGCAAAACAGGTGAGAAGGTAAAACCTCCTGGAAGTAAAGCAGAGAATGCAGGTCAAAGTTGAAGCCTAACTAAAAAAGGCCCTGGTCTGAAATCCTGATATGTGTGTTGTTGTTCATAGGGGTGCAGTGTGCTTCACCCAGTTCTATCACCAATGGAAGAGTCACCCCAAACTTTCCCCAGTACTATTACAGAGACTACATCCAAGTCCGCTGTGACCCTGGCTACAAACTAATGATGGTGAGATTAAACAATCCCTTTTTACCCTGCCTCTTATCTCATACTTCCTTCTCTCTCTTGTTTATACTCAGTCTTTCATTTTCTACAAGGGCTCTTTTCCTGGAAATATCCCCTGTGAAGTATCCTCTCTCTCTCTCTCTCTCTCTCTCTCTCTCTCTCTCTCTCTCTCTGTCTCTGTCTCTGTCTCTCTCTCTCTCTCTCTCTCTCTCTCTCTCTGTCTCTGTCTCTGTCTCTGTCTCTCTCTCTCTCTCGCTCTCTCAGGATGGCAGAGAGATCAAGAGCTATGCCTCCATGTGTCAAAAGAATGGACAGTGGCACCTCTCCCTCCCTGAGTGCCACAGTGAGTTACAACCATAGAAATGGATTCTATTTCTATGATCACAACCTAATACATTCCCATGAGTCAAGTTCCATATTAAACACAGATGTATTTTGGTTTCTCTGTCTCTCTCTTTCTCTCTCTTTCTCTCTCTCTCTCCCTTTCTCCTGTGCAGTAATTGACTGTGGGGAACCTGAAGAACTGTTGAATGGAGGCGTAAGGTTCATATCTGGCTCTCAGAACCAGCACCTCTCCGTCATTCAGTACCACTGCAATGAACCATTCTACTCACTCCTTGGAGGAGCAACTGGTGAGATGTTTTAACTATCCTTCATCAGTCACACACATTTGCTCACTAAACAATAATGTGTTTTTATTTAATTTGTGTTGACAACCACTGTCTGTCTGTCTGTCTGTCTGTCTGTCTGTCTGTCTGTCTGTCTGTCTGTCTGTCTGTCTGTCTGTCTGTCTGTCTGTCTGTCTGTCTGTCTGTCTGTCTGTCTGTCTGTCTGTCTGTCTGTCTGTCTGTCCGTCCGTCCGTCCGTCCGTCCGTCCGTCCGTCCGTCCGTCCGTCCGTCCGTCCGTCCGTCCTTCAGTGAGCTACACTTGTGCAGCAGATAGAACATGGAGAGACAACCTTGACACCCCTGTCATTCCCTCATGTATCCCAGGTAACTCCTTATGTATCATTTTCTTTACCATATCCATCAAATACCATCCTGTATCTATTTGTGTGACCCTCATCACTACTTTACCCCCCACCCCCAGTCTGTGGTCAGCCCACAATGTCCATCTCAGGCTTTCAGAGGATCATGGGGGGAGACAATGCCCCAGACAAAACCATCCCCTGGCAGGTGCTGCTCAGTGTGGACGGAGGCAGAGGAGGGGCCATGGTGATCGGGGACCGCTGGATCATGACTGCAGCTCATAACCTGGTGCAGCAGGGCAAACTTGTGCTAAAGGAGAAAGTTCGGGTAGGTAGATTGTGACACACCCATCAATCAATTCATTGGACACTGTAGAACAAAAGTATTTCCTGCTTATGTTTTTAAAGGTATAGTCCACTTAAATATCTGGGTTAACAACAGGCAAAGAGAAGTCTTCAGTACTTTGGTAAAGCTACCACAAGCTAATGTTCAAATTACGTGTGTAGAAGTCCTTCAGTGATGTCAGATTTGAAGAAGTTGAAGATCTATACTGAAGTTGAATTATGTTTTGTTTTCAAGGTTTTTGTGGGAGACAATGATGCAGAAAAACTAGCAAAGCTCACCCCTCTTGGAGTCGCCTCCCTCCACCCCCACCCTGAATACAAAAACACAGAGGGTGCAAACTACAATCATGACATCGCCCTGATAAAACTCCAACAACCACTCACATTCCACGCTGCCATCATGCCATTGTGTCTGCCACCAAAGAACGCTACTTACAACATTGGCCAGATTGGGTGAGAGCCAGACTTGTCCTGTTCTTTATTAAAAATGAGAAAGCTGAACATCAATATTAACGTTTATATTATTAAAGACATCAATAAGAACACAAAGAGGAAGGGATTGATAGAAGGGATCGATAGACCCACATTTCATAATGTGTTCATTCTTATCATGGAAGTAGTCAATGCGCCAAGAGTGCAACCTACAAATTTCACGACATCTTTTTCACATCCTTAAATTCAATTGTAAAATCTAAAGTATCCTAACTGCACAACTAGTCCTTAGCAGTCCTCAGTAAATCAATGTTCTTTGGTAAGCTAACAAATGTAAGGCAATAGTTTTCTGAGTAACTCCTTGACCTCTTTCCTGACCTCTATCCCTTATCAGTATGGTGTCAGGCTTTGGCATGAAAGAAGATGAAATCATTGCCAACGATCTCAGGTACATACGCCTACCAGTAGTGAAAGAGGATGAGTGCCAAGACTCTGTCAACAGAGCAAAAGCAGCAAAGCCAACAGAGAAGATCCCTGTTCTGACAGACAACATGTTCTGTGCCGGAGTACCTGAGGGGGGCAAGGACTCCTGTACGGGGGACAGTGGAGGGGCGTACGTCTTGAAGGATAGTATTACTAAACGGTTTTGGGCTGCAGGTATTGTCAGTTGGGGTGTGGGTTGTGGGCAGACTGGTAGATATGGAGTGTACACCCGTGTGGCTAAATACATTAGCTGGATCAACAAAACCATGGAGGACAATAAGTAAAATATATAGGCAAAGACAACAAGGGAAAAAGAACAGAAATACAAAAGTATTTTCAATTCAAGTCATGATTTATGAATCCAAATAAAGCCCAAACGTTTAATCTCTGCTTTTCTCATGTGCATTTGTGTGAGTGTGTGTGTGCGTGCGTGCCTGTATGTGTGTGAGATGAAAGGTAGAACGAAAGAAAAAGAGCTTCGACTTGGGTTGACTATTTTGTGCTTATGTACCAGAGTATGTGAGTGAAGCAGAGCTGGAGCGGAGCGTGCCCAATTTGACTGAGGCATGGAGCGAGATTCCCAAAAGCTGAAGCGTTGGTAGCACTCACTTCACCAGCTCAGGGCATGCCCGGCCCAGCATGCATTTGTAGTCTACTTGTGTGCTGCTATCTATAGCCCCTTGCTTCAGCTATTGTCTAAATATTTTCATAAAGATACTGATAAAACACACGTGCTAAATCAGGGTGACTTACAAAGATGTAGACCAAGAGCAAGAGAGGGAGTGTGGTGATGTAATGACCACAACCAAGAAGAGAGGGAGTGTGGAGATGTAATGATCACATCAAAGAAGAGAGGGAGTGTGGTGATGTAATCACCACAACAAAGAAGAGAGGGAGTGTGGTGATGTAATGATCACATCAAAGAAGAGAGGGAGTGTGGAGATGTAATGATCACAACAAAGAAGAGAGGGAGTGTGGTGATGTAATGACCACAACAAAGAAGAGAGGGAGTGTGGAGATTTAATCACCACAACAAAGAAGAGAGGGAGTGTGGTGATGTAATGATCACATCAAAGAAGAGAGGGAGTGTGGTGATGTAATGATCACATCAAAGAAGAGAGGGAGTGTGGAGATGTAATCACCACAACAAAGAAGAGAGGGAGTGTGGTGATGTAATGATCACATCAAAGAAGAGAGGGAGTGTGGAGATGTAATGATCACATCAAAGAAGAGAGGGAGTGTGGAGATGTAATGATCACATCAAAGAAGAGAGGGAGTGTGGAGATGTAATGATCACATCAAAGAAGAGAGGGAGTGTGGAGATGTAATGATCACATCAAAGAAGAGAGGGAGTGTGGAGATGTAATGATCACATCAAAGAAGAGAGGGAGTGTGGAGATGTAATGATCGCATCAAAGAAGAGAGGGAGTGTGGAGATGTAATGACCACAACTAAAGAATCATTGTGGAATCTGAAAAGATACATATCCCAAAAGCATGATGCTATACTTACTGTGAACACTATCCACCCCTTTCTATCCACCACTTTCTATCCACCACTTTCTATCCACCACTTTCTATCTATCCCTTTCTATCCACCACTTTCTATCTACCCCTTTCTATCCACCACTTTCTATCTATCCCTTTCTATCCACCAATTTCTATCCACCCCTTTCTATCCACCACTTTCTATCCACCACTTTCTATCCACCCCTTTCTATCCACCAATCTCGGATGGCAAGACATCAGGGCTAGACTGGAGAGAACCTTTATGAGGCCTGCACCCGATATGGTTGATTTTGGAAAGACATCAGGGCTAGACTGGAGAGAACCTTTATGAGGCCTGCACCCGATATGGTTGATTTTGGAAAGACATCAGGGCTAGACTGGAGAGAACCTTTATGAGGCCTGCACCCGATATGGTTGATTTTGGAAAGACATCAGGGCTAGACTGGAGAGAACCTTTATGAGGCCTGCACCCGATATGGTTGATTTTGGAAAGACATCAGGGCTAGACTGGAGAGAACCTTTATGAGGCCTGCACCCGATATGGTTGATTTTGGAAAGACATCAGGGCTAGACTGGAGAGAACCTTTACGAGGCCTGCACCCGATATGGTTGATTTTGGAAAGACATCAGGGCTAGACTGGAGAGAACCTTTACGAGGCCTGCACCCGATATGGTTGATTTTGGAAAGACATCAGGGCTAGACTGGAGAGAACCTTTACGAGGCCTGCACCCGATATGGTTGATTTTGGAAAGACATCAGGGCTAGACTGGAGAGAACCTTTACGAGGCCTGCACCCGATATGGTTGATTTTGGAAAGACATCAGGGCTAGACTGGAGAGAACCTTTACGAGGCCTGCACCCGATATGGTTGATTTTGGAAAGACATCAGGGCTAGACTGGAGAGAACCTTTACGAGGCCTGCACCCGATATGGTTGATTTTGGAAAGACATCAGGGCTAGACTGGAGAGAACCTTTATGAGGCCTGCACCCGATATGGTTGATTTTGGAAAGACATCAGGGCTAGACTGGAGAGAACCTTTACGAGGCCTGCACCCGATATGGTTGATTTTGGAAAGACATCAGGGCTAGACTGGAGAGAACCTTTACGAGGCCTGCACCCGATATGGTTGATTTTGGAAAGACATCAGGGCTAGACTGGAGAGAACCTTTACGAGGCCTGCACCCGATATGGTTGATTTTGGAAAGACATCAGGGCTAGACTGGAGAGAACCTTTACGAGGCCTGCACCCGATATGGTTGATTTTGGAAAGACATCAGGGCTAGACTGGAGAGAACCTTTATGAGGCCTGCACCCGATATGGTTGATTTTGGAAAGACATCAGGGCTAGACTGGAGAGAACCTTTATGAGGCCTGCACCCGATATGGTTGATTTTGGAAAGACATCAGGGCTAGACTGGAGAGAACCTTTATGAGGCCTGCACCCGATATGGTTGATTTTGGAAAGACATCAGGGCTAGACTGGAGAGAACCTTTATGAGGCCTGCACCCGATATGGTTGATTTTGGAAAGACATCAGGGCTAGACTGGAGAGAACCTTTACGAGGCCTGCACCCGATATGGTTGATTTTGGAAAGACATCAGGGCTAGACTGGAGAGAACCTTTATGAGGCCTGCACCCGATATGGTTGATTTTGGAAAGACATCAGGGCTAGACTGGAGAGAACCTTTATGAGGCCTGCACCCGATATGGTTGATTTTGGAAAGACATCAGGGCTAGACTGGAGAGAACCTTTATGAGGCCTGCACCCGATATGGTTGATTTTGGAAAGACATCAGGGCTAGACTGGAGAGAACCATGGTTGATTTTGGAAAGACATCAGGGCTAGACTGGAGAGAACCTTTATGAGGCCTGCACCCGATATGGTTGATTTTGGAAAGACATCAGGGCTAGACTGGAGAGAACCTTTACGAGGCCTGCACCCGATATGGTTGATTTTGGAAAGACATCAGGGCTAGACTGGAGAGAACCTTTACGAGGCCTGCACCCGATATGGTTGATTTTGGAAAGACATCAGGGCTAGACTGGAGAGAAGAGAGGCCTGCACCGATATGGTTGATTTTGGAAAGACATCAGGGCTAGACTGGAGAGCAGGCCTGCACCCGATATGGTTGATTTTGGAAAGACATCAGGGCTAGACTGGAGAGAACCTTTATGAGGCCTGCACCCGATATGGTTGATTTTGGAAAGACATCAGGGCTAGACTGGAGAGAACCTTTATGAGGCCTGCACCCGATATGGTTGATTTTGGAAAGACATCAGGGCTAGACTGGAGAGAACCTTTATGAGGCCTGCACCCGATATGGTTGATTTTGGAAAGACATCAGGGCTAGACTGGAGAGAACCTTTATGAGGCCTGCACCCGATATGGTTGATTTTGGAAAGACATCAGGGCTAGACTGGAGAGAACCTTTACGAGGCCTGCACCCGATATGGTTGATTTTGGAAAGACATCAGGGCTAGACTGGAGAGAACCTTTACGAGGCCTGCACCCGATATGGTTGATTTTGGAAAGACATCAGGGCTAGACTGGAGAGAACCTTTACGAGGCCTGCACCCGATATGGTTGATTTTGGAAAGACATCAGGGCTAGACTGGAGAGAACCTTTACGAGGCCTGCACCCGATATGGTTGATTTTGGAAAGCGTTGTTGTCTGCTTTTCCACTAATGGCATAATTAGGGTTGGTATCACTGCTGAGGTCAGAGATCAATCCATTTGCGGGTGGAGGTTCACTAATTATCGGGCGAGTGGGGACTACCCCCTCTGGTAGCTTGCACATTATTAGAACATTTTGAAAGGAAAAAATGTTTTTCCTAATTTTCCAAAGTTTGGTTTTGGAACATATTGGGAGCTGCAAAGACAATTTTAATCTATTTATAGACATTAATGAACCATCAGTACTGGACAGTACTGTGGACATTGGACGTGAATGAATTTGCAAAAGCAAATTGAATTAATCAATGATAATGATTAATCATACCTGGATAGGCTATCTGGGTATTAAACTTTAAATTAACCTGGGAAGTTGGTTCATCTGGGTTACTATTGCAAAGTTTAAGGTGTCTCGTTTAATTGGAAGAACCTAGAAAGGTATGTTTGACAATTTAAATAAATATATTGAATGAGACGATAATACCCAAGCAATTGAGATTGCTGGATTGTCATAAAGGTAATGTTAGGTACATTTACCACTATGGTACACTTTAACGTGATCCACGTTTGGATTTCCAACCCTTCTTTTAAGAGATGGACTTGCGATTCTTCACCACCAGTGATGCAGAATGCTGAAATCAAACGGAAGTACAAAGGGTGGGACTTCCGTCGCGCAAGGCTGAAGATTTTAAACGGAACACAGGAAGTGAAAAATGTTCCCCCTCTGTTAGCTTAGCATCTCGTAATCCTACGTTGTTCAGAAATATCACGTTCTAAGCACAAAATAGGGTCCTCTCACCATGGCAAAGGTGGGTTTACTAGTGACGTCTCACATGAACCCATTTGGCATACTTTGCTAGCGTTATGTTGACCAGAGCGACACGGTACATAATACGGATATGCCTGTAGTCAGTCCACACTGGTTTAGTGCGGTAGGCGGACAAAAATACTTCGGTCACCTAACCCAGTCACCTAACGAATATCTTCTCATTTTAAACCTTTCTGGCTCTAGAAGTTAATATTGACCGACAGAAATAGTACCGTTTGGCCTAACGGACTAAATCTGGAATTTATCACTCGTTGCTCTAACACTAAAAACACCTACCGGAGGCGCTCTGTAGCCTCTTCAAATGGGAACACACATACAACCAATTTGAATGTATACAAAGCAGTCTGTTTCCACAATTTCTGTTTGCACAATTGATATATAGAATTCCACAGCAAAGTCTAATTCTATATTAGATTCCTCACAGGGGGCACCAAAAATGTTGTGTCTTTACTATCATTAAACTGAAGACATAGATTTTGTTCAAAGATTCTCTGTAATTAGTATTACGCAATTAGACTGATTAATCATGTAAATGTGATTAACTAGGAAGTCGGGGCACCAAGGAAAAATATTCAGATTCCAAAGTTATCATTTCCTAAAATAACCTTTCAGATATTTTATCTGATCAATTAGTCTTCGAATTAATGAATTATTTACATTACCTCACGTTAGTTGTCACGTTCTGACCATAGTTCTTGTGTGTTTTGGAGCAGCCAGAGCCGCCAGGAGCAGCCAGAGCCGCCAGGTCTGCCAGGATCCGCCAGTCAGCCAGGATCTTCCAGATCCGCCATTCAGCCAGGATCCGCCATTCAGCCAGGATCCGCCAGTCAGCCAGGATCTGCCAGAGCTGCCAGTCAGCCAGGATCTGCCGGAACCACTAGTCAGCCAGGATCTGCCAGAACCACCACCCAGCCAGGATCTGCCAGAGCCATCAACCTGCCTGAGATTCCTCTCAGTCCTGAGCTTCCTCTCGGTCCTGAGCTTCCTCTCAGTCCAGAGCTTCCTCTCAGTCGCGAGCTTCCTCTCAGTCCCGAGCTTCCTCTCAGTCCCGAGCTACCCCTCAGTCCCGAGCGGTCCCTCAGTCCGGAGCTGCCCCTCAGTCCAGTGGGGCCCTTTGTTAGGGTTCCTAGGTCAGCGGCGAGGGTCGCCACTCAAAGGACGCTAAGGAGGTGGACTAAGACAATTCTGGAGTGGGGTCCACGTCCAGCGCCAGAGCCGCCACCGTGGATAGATGCCCACCCAGACCCTCCCCTATAGGTTTAGTTTGTGCGGTCGGAGTCCGCACCTTGGGGGGGGGTTACTGTCACGTTCGGACCATAGTTCTTGTGTGTTTTCCTTGTTTTAGTGTTTGTCAGGACGTGAGCTGGGTGGGCATTCTATGTTGTGTGTCTAGTTTGTCTGTTTCTGTGTTTGGCCTGATATGGTTCTCAATCAGAGGCAGGTGTTAGGCATTCTCTCTGATTGGGAACCATATTTAGGTAGCCTGTTTTGTGTTGGGTTTTGTGGGTGGTTGTCTCCTGTGTCAGTGTTTGTACCACACGGGACTGTTTTCGGGTTTTCATGTTCATTGTTTTGTAGTTTATTCATGTATAGTTTTGTTATTAAAGAACCATGAATTATAACCATGCTGCGTTTTGGTCCACCTCTCTTTCACCAGAAGAAAACCGTTACAGAACCACCCACCACAACAGGACCAAGCGGCGTGGTGACAAGCAGCAACAGCAGGAGAAGCAGCCAGCATCACAAGACTCATGGACTTGGGAGGACGAGTTGGACGGAAAAGGACCCTGCCCAGGGGAATATCGCCGCCCCAAAGCAGAGCTGGAGGCAGTGAAAGCAGAGAGGCAGCATTACGAGGAGCAGGAGAGGCAGCGATGTCAGGATTTCGGGACATGGGAGCAGAATCTGGACTACACAACTTGGAAAGAGATAGACAGGTGGGCGGTCGACCCAGGGACAGTGCCGGAGCCCGCCTGGGATTCGATGGAGCAGTGCGAGGAAGGTTACAGGAGAATGAGGTTGGCGAAGCGAGCACGGCGGCGCGGTAGGATGCCCGAGAGTCAGCCCCAAAAATGTATTGGGGAGGAGGCACACAGGGAGTATGGCGAAGCCAGGTAGGAGACGAGACCTGCGCCAACTTCCTGTGCTTACCGGAGAGCGAGAGAGACCGGGCAGGCACCGTGTTATGCTGTGGAGCGCACGGTGTCTCCAGTGCGGGTGCATAGCCCGGTGCGGTACATACCAGCTCCTCTTATCGGCCGGGCTAGAGTGGGCATCGAGCCAGGTAAGGTTGGGCAGGCTCGGTGCTCAAGAGCTCCAGTGCACCTGCACGGTCCGGTCTATCCAGTGCCACCTACACGCACCAGCCCTCCGGTGGCAGCCCCCCGCACAGAATTCCTGTTTCTCCTCCCCGCACTCGCCCTGAGGTGCGTGTCCTCGGCCCAGTACCACCAGTGCCAGCACCACGCATCAGGCCTATAGTGCGTCTTGCCTGTCCAGCGCTGCTAGAGCCTTCCTCCTCTCCAGCGCAGCCGGAGTCTCCCGCCTGTCCGGCGCTGCCAGAGCTCCCGCCCCTCAGTCCAGAGGCGCCAGAGCTCCTCAGTCCAGCGCTGCCAGAGCCTTCCTCCTCTACAGCGCTGCCGGAGTCTCCCGCCTGTTCAGCGCCGCCAGAGCTGTCAGTCTGCAAGGAGCTGTCAGTCTGCAAGGAGCTGTCAGTCTGCAAGGAGCTGCCAGTCTGCCAGTCTGCAAGGAGCCGCCAGAGCTGTCAGTCTGCAAGGAGCTGTCAGTCTGCAAGGAGCTGCCAGAGCTGCCAGTCTGCAAATGCACCCCTTTCTATCCATACCATTCTATCCACCCCTTTCTATCTATCCACCACTTTCTATCTATCCACCACTTTCTATCTATCCCTTTCTATCCACCCCTTTCTATCCATACCGTTCTATCCACCCCTTTCTATCTATCCACCACTTTCTATCTATCCCTTTCTATCCACCACTTTCTATCCACCACTTTCTATCCACCCCTTTCTATCCACCACTTTCTATCCACCCCTTTCTATCCATACCATTCTATCCACCCCTTTCTATCTATCCACCACTTTCTATCTATCCACCACTTTCTATCTATCCACCACTTTCTATCTATCCCTTTCTATCCACCACTTTCTATCCACCCCTTTCTATCCACCACTTTCTATCCACCACTTTCTATCCATACCATTCTATCCACCACTTTCTATCCATACCATTCTATCCACCCCTTTCTATCTATCCACCACTTTCTACCTATCCACCACTTTCTATCTATCCCTTTCTATCCACCCCTTTCTATCCATCCATTTCTATTTATTTATTTCACCTTTATTTTACCAATTTACAATTGCGACCTAGCCAAGATAAAGCAAAGCAGTTCGACACATACAATGACACAGAGTTACACATGGAGTAAAACAAACATACAGTCAATAATGCAGTAGAAACTAGTCTAGATACGATGTGAGCAAATGAGGTGAGATAAGGGAGGTAAAGGCAAAAAAAAGGCCATGGTGGCAAAGTAAATACAATATAGCAAGTAAAACACTGGAATGGTGGATTTGCAGTGGAAGAATGTGCAAAGTAGAAATAAAAATAATGGGGTGCAAAGGAGCAAAATAAATAAATAAAATAAAATAAATACAGTAGGGAAAGAGGTAGTTGTTTGGGCTAAATTATAGGTGGGCTATGTACAGGTGTAGTAATCTGTGAGCTTCTCTGACAGCTGGTGCTTAAAGCTAGTGAGGGAGATAAGTGTTTCCAGTTTCAGAGATTTTTGTAGTTCGTTCCAGTCATTGGCAGCAGAGAACTGGAAGGAGAGACGGCCAAAGAAAGAATTGGTTTTGGGGGTGACCAGAGAGATATACCTGCTGGAGCGCGTGCTACAGGTGGGTGATGCTATGGTGACCAGCGAGCTGAGATAAGGGGGGACTTTACCTAACAGGGTCTTGTAGATGTCATGGAGCTCGTTTGGCGACGAGTATGAAGCGAGGGCCAGTCAACAAGAGCGTACAGGTCGCAATGGTGGGTAGTATATGGGGCTTTGGTGACAAAACGGATGGCACTGTGATAGACTGCATCCAATTTGTTGAGTAAGGTATTGGAGGCTATTTTGTAAATGACATCGCCGAAGTCGAGGATTGGTAGGATGGTCAGTTTTACAAGGGTATGTTTGGCAGCATGAGTGAAGGATGCTTTGTTGCGAAATAGAATGCCAATTCTAGATTTAACTTTGGATTGGAGATGTTTGATGTGGGTCTGGAAGGAGAGTTTACAGTCTAACCAGACACCTAGGTATTTGTAGTTGTCCACGTATTCTAAGTCAGAGCCGTCCAGAGTAGTGATGTTGGACAGGCGGGCAGGTGCAGGCAGCGATCGATTGAAGAGCATGCATTTAGTTTTACTTGTATTTAAGAGCAATTGGAGGCCACGGAAGGAGAGTTGTATGGCATTGAAGCTTGTCTGGAGGGTTGTTAACACAGTGTCCAAAGAAGGGCCAGAAGTATACAGAATGGTGTCGTCTGCGTAGAGGTGGATCACAGACTCACCAGCAGCAAGAGCGACATCATTGATGTATACAGAGAAGAGAGTCGGTCCAAGAATTGAACCCTGTGGCACCCCCATAGAGACTGCCAGAGGTCCGGACAGCAGACCCTCCGATTTGACACACTGAACTCTATCAGAGAAGTAGTTGGTGAACCAGGCGAGGCAATCATTTGAGAACTCAAGGCTGTCGAGTCTGCCGATGAGGATGTGGTGATTGACAGAGTCGAAAGCCTTGGCCAGATCAATGAATACGGCTACACAGTAATGTTTCTTATCGATGGCGGTTAAGATATCGTTTAAGACCTTGAGCGTGGCTGAGGTGCACCCATGACCAGCTCTGAAACCAGATTGCATAGCAGAGAGGGTATGGTGAGATTCGAAATGGTCGGTAATCTGTTTGTTAACTTGGCTTTCGAAGACCTTAGAAAGGCAGGGTAGGATAGATATAGGTCTGTAGCAGTTTGGGTCAAGAGTGTCCCCCCACTTTGAAGAGGGGGATGACCGCAGCTGCTTTCCAATCTTTGGGAATCTCAGACGACACGGAAGAGAGGTTGAACAGGCTAGTAATAGGGGTGGCAACAATTTCAGCAGATAATTTTAGAAAGAAAGGGACCAGATTGTCTAGCCCGGCTGATTTGTAGGGGTCCAGATTTTGCAGCTCTTTCAGAACATCAGCTGACTGGATTTGGGAGAAGGAGACATGGGGAAGACTTGGGCGAGTTGCTATGGGGGGTGCAGTGCTGTTGACCGGGGTAGGGGTTGCCAGGTGGAAAGCACAGCCAGCCGTAGAAAAATGCTTATTGAAATGCTCAATTACAGTGGATTTATCAGTGGTGACAGTGTTTCCTATCTTTTCTATCCACCCCTTTCTATCCACCCCTTTCTATCCACCCCTTTCTATCCATCACTTTCTATCCACCACTTTCTATCCATACTATTCTATCCACCCCTTTCTATCCACCCCTTTCTATCCACCACTTTCTATCCATGCCATTCTATCCACCACTTTCTATCCACCCCTTTCTATCCATCCCTTTCTATCTACCACTTTCTATCTATCCCTTTCTATCAGCACTTTCTATCATCAATTTCTATCCACCACTTTCTATCAGCACTTTCTATCAGCACTTTCTATCCAGCACTTTCTATCAGCACTTTCTATCCAGCACTTTCTATCAGCACTTTCTATCAGCACTTTCTATCCACCACTTTCTATCTCCCACATTCTATCCACCATTTTCTATCTCCCACTTTCTCTCCACCACTTTCTATCCACCACTTTCTATCCACCACTTTCTATCAGCACCTTTCTATCCACCACCTTTCTATCCACCACTTTATATCTATCCATCCCTTTCTATCCACCACTTTCTATCCACCCCTTTCTATCTACCACTTTCTATCTATACAACACCCCAGAAGAAAAGGCTTTAGATACAGCAACTCCTCCCCCATAAGCATTTCTGTCTCTTCTATAAATGTTATATCCTTGTTTTTTTCAGGAATCAAGGTAAGACCCAGATGCAGACTGTCGAAGTAACCCTGTTTATTGTAGCAAACAGGGGCAGGCAAAGACAGGTCAAGGCAGGCAGGGGTCGAAAATCCAGGGTAAGGCAAAGGTACAGGACGGTAGGCAGGCTCAGGGTCAGGCAGAGAGGTCAGGTGGGCGGGTACAGGGTCAGGACAGGCAAAGGTCAAAACCGGGAGGACTAGCAAAAAGAGGCTGGGAAACGATAGGAGCTGACAGGAAAACTGCTTGTAAGCTTGAACGAACAAGACAAACTGGCAAAAACAGACAGAGAACACAGGTATAAATACACAGGGGATAATAAGGGAGATGGGCACACCTGTAGGGGGGTGGAGACAAGCGCAAGGACCGGTGAAAAAGGTCAGGGCGTGACAGTTTTGCTACTGATGTATCATCAAATGAATTATCTAAGTGAGTCTCAGAAATGTCTAATATATGAATGTTATCTGATGTTAGCAAATTATTGATTTCATGAACCTTATTTCTAAGGCTACATATTGGCTATTTTCAGCCCTTTCCTGGGAAGCTTATCAGAGACAGACATAATATTGAAAATATGAATACATTCAGCAGTCCGTTAATCCATTGGTGTGTGTGTGCTGCGAGGTTTAGGCTACTTACCCATAGGCTTTGCTCTCTCATCCCTTCCAGGCTTCTGGGAGGGAGGGTGGACAATGTGCCTGTCATAACGGACGCACGCAATGTCCGCACATGTTCTTGCAGCATTTATGGCTGGGATCAGTTCTTTCCTCTTCTGGTGCACAGCTTCAGGATAGTCCTCGTTGAGGAAGATATACGTTCCTCTCAAGTTCTTGGCTCTTTCCAGAACAGCTACCTTGTCCTTGAACCTCAGGAGCTTGACCACTATATATCCCAACTGTTCTCCCCTCCTTAACCTCCCCTTCCCTCTCCCTCCCTCCCTCTCTCCTCTCTCTCTCTCTCTTTCTATCTGCCCACGTTAGAGAGAGAGAGAGAGAGAGAGAGAGAGAGAGAGAGAGAGAGAGAGAGAGAGAGAGAGAGAGAGAGAGAGAGGTGTAGATAGAGAGAGAGAGAGAGAGAGAGAGAGAGAGAGAGAGAGAGAGAGATGGCTGTCGTAAATAATGTGTAACCTCCGTAATTCTGGCCATCTGTCTACAGCAACCATCATGTCTCATCGCTCCTTGGAGCTAATGTAGCCTACTTAACACACTGACTGATGCTAGGAGACTGTGTGTGTGTCAGACCTGGGTTCAAATAGTATTTTATATATTTGAACTGAGGTCTGGTGTGAGTATGGAATAGATAGCTTTGTTAACTTATGCAGAGAGCCTACGTCTAAAATGGCACCCTATTCCCTATGTAGTGCACTACTTTTGACCAGGACCCATAATTACCCATACACTTTTAGAAAAAATAGTTCCCAAAGGGTTCTTCAGCTGTCCCCATAGGAGAACCCTTTTTGGTTATAGGTAAAAAATAAAAATAAAAAAAAAACGTTTTGTTCTAGGTAGAACGCTTTTGGGTTCCATGTAGAACCTTCTGCACAAATCATTTAAATAATATAGCCTAAATAATTCATTTTCGATACTTCTGAAACTCCATGTCTGGCTCCTGACCTGTTTAGAGTGTTTATATGCTATTTCATTTGACATGTAGCCTATTTGAAATGATGTGTGCTTCTTACATTCACCTTTTCATGTTTATTCAAATCCATATGTTTTGGTTTCAATACTTCAAAACCAAATGGGAGGTCCAGGTAGTCACAAAAAATAGATGGGTGTTGGTTTACTTGTGATTTTAATGAATGGAGCAAATTTTGAGCCGCAGTTGTTTTTTTTTACCTGAGCGCGGAACAGTTTTTAGCAGAGCGTTGGAATAGACAACGTGTTTTGTACGTTGTTTGTTCTATACAAAGGCAAGGTTATGTTGATTACTTCAGCATCATTGTTTAACATCCATACAACTCCATTTAGTGCATAGTAAGTAATGCCTTACTTGGCTCACTCGTACTATATAGTATAACACTCAGATACACATAACAGCAGCGCCATCTATTGGTTTGGCTAACTATGATCACATGTTATGGACACACATTTATTTGAGCAACTAATGAGGGATAAGGTTATTGCTCTGGAGGATATGCTGAAAAATTGACAACTCTCTTTCACTTTAATTCAGCAAAGTTTCTCTAAATTCTACAATGACGCACTAGCTTCGAACGCTGAAAACAAACTATAGCGCAATGGAAAACACACTGGAAACATGGCATCTATTAATCGTTTTTTGATAAATCAATGGGTCTCATCATTCCTATTTTGTCAAACCCTAGACGTTCAACGCGAACTTTTAATCGACCATTTATTTTACTTGATTTATTTGGTTTACCTTCAAACAAAAGTAACTTCACGGTATAACAGCCAAACATTTTCACTGTATCAAAATAGTTTTCTTACATCTTCGACTGTGATTTCGAGCGTGGTCATTAATTCAATTATGCAATTAGGGGTCTATTCTGTATATTTCTGAAAAGTCAGTAATTACTGATGACAAAAAAACTACTGGAAAGATGCTTGAAATGCTGCTTTTGGGATATTTGATTACATGCGTTTCTGGTAAGAATTTTTTGTCTTCACTCCCGACATTTTCTAAACATGAAATAGCGGTATATTCTGGACTCTTAGGCCAGGTACGAGCAGACGTTGTACTGTCCTGTTCTCTGGTGGAGGAGGGTAGTGGGGTGGGGGAAATGGGAGGTGGGGCTCTCTTCAGCCAAGCTCGTCCTCAGAGACCTGGCCGTGACCCCTGATCTTTCACCTGATACTCTGACCCCCTTCAAACTCCCTGCTGTCCCCGATCCTGACAACATCATCTTGGAGGCTAAAGGTTGGTTCATTATCAGGTTCTCTTTTGTACAGCAAAGATACCTGATGAAATGACCTTCCCCTTCTCTCTCCCTCACACCATCCCTCTCCTGCACTCTCCCTCCACCCCTCTCTGCTTTCTGACAGTTGAGTCTCCTGAGATCCCAGAGGCAGACCTGCTGCTCCATGCTGACTGTAACGAACAGGAAGTGACATGTGAGATCAGCCGCTACTTCCTTCATAAAGCAAAGGAGGTCTCCACAGAACCAGTTTATTTCATTGGCTCCTTGCAGATGGAGGGGGGAGTGCTCAGCCTCAAATTGGTCCTGCAGACACTGCCACTGGACCAATCAGATCGTCCAGCTCTCATACAAAGCAAACTGGAACTCCCCCTCAGCCAATCAGGAACTTTGCTGACTGAGGGTGAGACAAGGAGATTATTATAATGCTTTTGGTAGTATGCCTGTGGTAGAGTAGATGGGTCATATTGTAATGATTCATTCTCTCACCCCAGCCTCTTCTCTCATCACCCCTCTTGCACTTTCTCTACTTTTCACTTGCTTCTTTCTCCATACTCCCTCCTTTCTCTCTCCCTTGTCTTCCCCAGTGGTGTTCCTGGTGTTCTCTCGCTCAGAGTCTCACTCTGCTCCTCTAGGGGGCGTGGCCTTCCTGGACTGGCTTCAGGCAGCAGGCCCCACCCCCAGGGCAGGAGCTGGGGCTTGAGTGGCAGCACAGAGGAAGTGGGAGGGAAATGCTGGAGATTAGGGCAGGGCAGACGGAGGTGGAGGAGGGGCCAGCAGGTGAGAGAATAAAGGCATTATTTAAGTAGTTATGATGGCGCTATTAGTGTTGGATGAGTTAGGTCTACTTACCATCACAACATAAAGTGCATTAGGACCTCCATGGTCAACATTCCAATTTTATTATCCACCCAGAGACGGAAAATATTACTGTCATAGCTAGGAACCCAGAGGTTTACTGAATGATTACTATGAGAATTGGACCTCATTTTCACCTCATCATACTCTGTTTCGCATCGTTTTTTCCTCCTCCGTTACACGTGGAGAGGGAGGGTTCGAGCGTGGATGCCGCCCTGCTGGTGGGGCAGGGTAATGCGTCTCTGACTCTGGCCAGACTGAAGGTATCTGACGAGGGGACCTACATCTGCACCGTCAGCACTGGACTGTACCAGGCCCAGCAGGTCATACAGCTAAACATCACACGTGAGTCCCTCTAAGAACACATGTGATTGATTGTCTCTTTACATAGGGAGCAGGTAGCCTAGTGGTTAAGAGCGTTGGTACAATAACCGAAAGGTTGCTGGTTTGAATGTCAGCGACAAAAATGTGGAAAATCCCTTAAGCAAGGCACTTAACCCACATTGCTCCTGTGTACATTATTTCTCTACACATATGGACATGCGTTTATTACATTAGGTGTCTATGTCATGTGTGACATACTGTGCACACGATTCACATCTAAATACGAAGTCTCTCTGTCTTCAGAACCTCCTCATGTTTCTCTCTGAGGAGAAGCTGGTATTTCGGGATGAGTTGCCCCAGAAACTGAGCTGCCACTGCAAGAACTACTACCCTCTGGATGTCCAGGTGTGTCTGGTGCGGTCGACCAATGAAATATCCAGTCATTCATATTCACAGATACCACTGTTTCAAAGTGGTTAGCACACAAGCACACAGCGATCATACCTCTAATGAAATCAGAAGATCAATGGTAGGTCATCGTACAGCACTTATAATATGGATATCCTAAATATTACAGACATTATACTGAGACTCTCTTCTCTCTCAGATGGAGTGGTTCTCCGTCTCCTCTACAGACTCAGAGCCAGGCGTTCTATCAGACCAGGTGTCTCTCTCCAGCCATCGGCAGCACAGCGACAGGACCATGTCCATCTCCTCCCACCTCACCCTTCACCCCTCCACCTTCCCCCCTGGAACCACGGTCACCTGCAGAGTGACCCACCCGGCCCTGGACACACCCCTCTCCCTCAGCCTGACAGTAGAGACACCTGAGCCAGGTAGGCTGCTACAGACACAGGCGTGAGAGGACAATAGGAAATTAGGTGAACATCAGCATTGCTGATGGGTCACATTCATTAGGCGTGAATGGACAACTAAAATATAATGAGTGTTCTTATCAGGCAGGTTCAGATACTGCTCTTTTGCTAAATGTTTTCTCTTGTTGGGTGCCTGCTGACTGTGAGTCATTGGGAGAACCTGAGCAGAAACAAAATGGTGTCCATTCATATTAGTCCAAACGGTTCCCTGTTGTTACAGATTCCTACTGGATGGTCCTGGGTTTTCTGGTTATCACCGTTCTGTTCTTCTACCATGTGATGAAATAGGTAAGTTCCCCATGCTCCCTATGGACCTCCTTGTATTTTTAACTATTGTTTGTAGTAAGACAACAGTAGCCTAGAGATGCGAAGCACATTTCTGTCCAAACAGACAAATAATACATTTTTCTTCTTTTTTTCTTGCATGTCTTAAGAGTTGCTGTAATGTGAATTACTGTTGTACTATAAACAGTTGTACATTTTCTTCAAATAAATGTTTTCTTTAATAGTATCATTGGTGTTGTTCTCTGAATCTGGAGAGACGGTGTGGGATTATACCTGTTCATTTTCACTTCAATGATGAAAACATTCATGTTGATGATTTTCTTTATTAGCATCAAGTGGTAAGCATGCGTTTAAAGAATTCTCACGATCCAGTTGTATCTCTCCCAGTATTATCATGTTGTATCATTTATTTACCTAATAATATTATTGCACAATATTATTAGATCATTGTTTTGAGGAATCACCACTATTTTCATTCAGAAATGCAATTTACACATAGCTATTTTTTTTATTTTTTTTGGTACAATGTGTCAAACAGTCACTCTTTATCAACCATTGAGAGAAATGATATTTTCTGGAATATCCAACACCAAAAGTAAAATATAAACTAACTAAAAAACACATTTTCAGGAGCAATAGTCTGGCAAAGATGAAGTACTTTATAGTACTACTTGTACGCTACTATGGTTTTCGTTTTTTGTTTTTTCCCTGACAGAATACTACTGTAGCAAACATTGTTCTCTGGTTGTGTATTAGTTATTTTGAAAGCATGTGAGCAACAAACATTTGGCAAACTCTTGAGCTTCATTACATTGCATACGCATGAGTTACTAATTGGGCGCATAGATACAGTAGCCTATACACAGGTCCTGAAAACCACTAAACCAAACAAAATAAATGTACAATCGGCAGTTAAGTTTCAGAAATGGCAGATACATAGGTCACACAAATAGGCAAAACTATGGACATCGTCTGCCATGCAAGTCAAGTAAGACACAAACACTACTTCCATTGGGCCTATTGGATACTGTAGGTAACAGCCTATTGGCTACTATAGGTAACAGTCTATTGGCTACTGTAGGTAACAGTGTGTGTGTTTTTGTTGGTTTGATGTACAGGAAGTGGGTTATTTGGTTATGTCCTCTCCAGATAGGGGACAGTCTATTGAACCATTCCTCCCTAACCCTGTACCCTCTCTACTAGAACGTACAAGAGTGTCTGAACACAACCACAACACAGTAAAGCTGCTCACTAATCAATCAGAAATGTACTATGTTTTATTACACAGACCTGCCTTTAGGTGTGTCCAGAATTAATACTCTATAGACTTTTGTCTGCACTCCTGAAAGAATACTCTATGTAGGTACAGACTGTCTGTTTCTGTCTGTCAATGTCAATCTAGCTAACTGTCCGTCTGTCTGTCTGTGGTACAAGAATAAAGATATACTAAAAGTCAGTGTCCCAAAAGTGGTTTCTGCCTTTTCCAGTATCCTTCCTGGCTTTTCTTATTCTCTCTCTATCTCTCTCTTAAACACCACAGTCAGCGAGTGAGAGGAAGAGGGAGGTAAAGGAAAAGGCAGGAATGCCCGTCAAGGCCTACATCAACTAACCCTGGAAAAAGCTACTGGCTACACTGATTTGGATCACAAGTACACACACACACATGACAAAATGATCATACTCTTAAACATGACCTTGTATTAGTAAGTAGTGTTTATAATGGTAGTGGTATGAGGTAGGGGATCAGGAGGGGTTGTTAGGTACTGTATGTCAGTATCAATTTACAAATGTGGTATGCTCTCCAAAAGGTAACACGAACAAGCTTTGGCGTATCTGGATAGAAAGAACTGCTTCTCTGCTGCTCTCTCCTTGCACTCCCTCTCTCTCCATGCTCTTTCACTTCTTCCTGCTTTCTCTCTCTCTCTCTCTTTCCCTACAGTATGCTCCAGTCCTCTCTGTCCCTGTGTCACAGGGGGTTTCTTATTTCGTCCCTCCTTCATTCCCTTCCTGCTCTCTTTCCCTACTGCACACTTCAATAATGTATGAGACACAGAGGCAGGAGATAGTGAGTGAGACAGCACACCAAAACAGAGGAAGAAAGATGGATCAAAAAGAAGGGCAGGAGGACGAAGAGAAAAGAGAGCAACAACATCTACACACTAGCGTCATGTTTAAGTGCTAGATGGAAGACCTGGTGTGGAGGATAAAGGGGGCGGGACTGGAGTTTGGATCTGGGTCGATTTTGTTTTCTTCTTCTCTTCTATTCCGCTCTCATGTCTGTGTCCTGCCACGCTGGGATTACTCAATAGAAGAAGTACACTATGAGAAAGATGGAGAGCGAGAGGGAGAGAGAGGGATATATAAAGGGTAGAGGGGGAGGGGGAGAAAGAGATAGAGGGGGAGAGAGGGATATATAAAGGGTAGAGGGGGGAGAGAGGGATATATAAAGGGTAGAGGGGGAGGGGGAGAAAGAGATAGAGGGGGGAGAGGGATATATAAAGGGTAGAGGGGGAGGGGGAGAAAGAGATAGAGGGGGGGAGAGAGGGATATATAAAGGGTAGAGGGGGTAGGGAGAAAGAGAGAGGGAGAGAGAGAGAGGGATATATAAAGGGTAGAGGGGGTAGGGAGAAAGAGAGGGAGAGAGAGAGGGATATATAAAGGGTAGAGGGGGTAGGGAGAAAGAGAAAGAGGGGGAGAGAGGGGGATATATAAAGGATAGAGGGGGTAGGGAGAAAGAGAAAGAGGGGGAGCGAGGGGGATATATAAAGGATAGAGGGGGTAGGGAGAAAGAGAAAGAGGGGGAGAGAGGGGGATATATAAAGGATAGAGGGGGGTAGGGAGAAAGAGAAAGAGGGGGAGAGAGGGGGATATATAAAGGATAGAGGGGGGGGTAGGGAGAAATAGGGGAGAGAGAGGGAGATAGAGGGGGAGAGAGAGAGGGATATATAAAGGGTAGAGGGGGGTAGGGAGAAAGAGAAAGAGGGGGAGAGAGAGGGATATATAAAGGGTAGAGGGGGTAGGGAGAAATAGGGGAGAGAGAGGGAGAGAGAGAGGGATATATAAAGGGTAGAGGGGGTAGGGAGAAATAGGGAGAGAGAGGGATATATAAGGGTAGAGGGGATAGGGAGAAAGAGAAAGAGGGGGAGAGAGAGGGATATATAAAGGGTAGAGGGGGTAGGGAGAAATAGGGGAGAGAGAGGGATATATAAGGGTAGAGGGGATAGGGAGAAAGAGAAAGAGGGGGAGAGAGAGGGATATATAAAGGGTAGAGGGGGTAGGGAGAAATAGGGGAGAGAGAGGAGAGAGAGAGGGATATATAAAGGGTAGAGGGGGAGAGAAAGAGGGGGAGAGAGAGGGATATATAAAGGGTAGAGGGGGTAGGGAGAAAGAGAAAGAGGGGAGAGAGAGGGATATATAAAGGGTAGAGGGGGTAGGGAGAAATAGGGAGAGAGAGGGATATATAAGGGTAGAGGGGATAGGGAGAAAGAGAAAGAGGGGGAGAGAGAGGGATATATAAAGGGTAGAGGGGGTAGGGAGAAATAGGGGAGCGAGAGGGAGAGAGAGAGGGATATATAAAGGGTAGAGGGGGTAGGGAGAAATAGGGGAGCGAGAGGGAGAGAGAGAGAGGGATATATAAAGGGTAGAGGAGGGGGGAGAGAAAGAGAAAGAGGGGGAGAGAGATCATTCAATAATTGTGTCAGCAGATTTATGGGTTCCTAAATCACAAACTGAAGATACATCTAACAATGTGTTTACAGCTAAATAATGATATTTGCATTCAGTGGCCTAAATCTACACATGTGTTGTTTCTACTGAATGACTGGTAACAGAGGCCTTATACTGTTTCAATCATGTACTGTAATAAGTTGTCATGAATTATTGACATAAGAGTAAGCACTAGGAGACCGTCAGAGCAGGGCAGACCTGGGCCTGTTATAAGTGCACACTGATTATAGCTGTGGCCTTCTCCTTAATATCTACTGCACTTGACTAGTATGGATTCAGAATTGCATTAGTGGAAACCAAGACTGTTCTCAGGACAGGCCTGGCTGCAGCTAGATATTGTTAGCATTTTAGCTAACCCTAACCATTTTCCTAACTTTAACCTAATTCTCCTAACCTGCCACGTTAATTCTCCTAACCAGCTACGAAAAGTCACTTCTGCTAATCAAACCGGCAGACTTGCCCTGAGAGCAGTGTGAGTATCCGCTAATGCGATACAGAAGTATGGACATTCATTTAATCTGCACAATAATTCATATGCCCTCTAACTGGCTACATGCGAGTGGGTATCAATGAATGGTAATAGGGGAAAGTGAATAATGGTACTTACAGAAAAGGACTCCGACCACAAGAACTCCAATGATACCCATAATGATCATCATCTGGAAAGAAAAGCAAATGGAGAGTTAAAGGCTTTCTTTATTCTTCTAGTTAATAAACCTGATAGATTTTCCTCAGGATGATTAAACATGTGTTTTTTATTCAGGGATGAAGTCTCTGCGGATTAACGTTAGTCCTGCTGACAAAAAAAAAAACACACACACACACACACACACACACACACACACACACACACACCACCAACCCAGCACGATGACAAACACAAAAAGCAGAGCATAACATTTCATCACACTCCCTTGTGTCCAGTCAGTGTATTTTTGGTGCTATTGCTATGTAATTAATAAGAATAACTGCATGTAGAGAAAACTCTGCAGTGAGAGCCTCCCTATTTCCCCATTCTCCGGAGCGCCGCTCCTCTCGCCCACAGACGCTAATTAGGGGATTAGTGCGCGGGAAAGGGGGGTGTCAGCGTTCCAGGGACAGACGCTGTGTGTTCGCCTCAGCGCCCTGCACCACCATGGCTCAGTTGGTTGGTGGAGCGTGGTACTGGTTGGTGGAGCGTGGTACTGGTTGGTGGAGCATGGTACTGGTTGGTGGAGCATGGTACTGGTTGGTGGAGCGTGGTACTGGTTGGTGGAGCGTGGTACTGGTTGATGGAGCATGGTACTGGTTGGTGGAGCATGGTACTGGTTGGTGGAGTGTGGTACTGGTTGGTGGAGCGTGGTACTGGTTGGTGGAGCATGGTACTGGTTGGTGGAGCGTGGTACTGGTTGGTGGAGCATGGTACTGGTTGGTGGAGCATGGTACTGGTTGGTGGAGCATGGTACTGGTTGATGGAGCATGGTACTGGTTGGTGGAGCATGGTACTGGTTGGTGGAGTGTGGTACTGGTTGGTGGAGCATGGTACTGGTTGGTGGAGTGTGGTACTGGTTGGTGGAGCATGGTACTGGTTGGTGGAGTGTGGTACTGGTTGGTGGAGCATGGTACTGGTTGGTGGAGTGTGGTACTGGTTGGTGGAGCATGGTACTGGTTGGTGGAGTGTGGTACTGGTTGGTGGAGCATGGTACTGGTTGGTGGAGCATGGTACTGGTTGGTGGAGCATGGTACTGGTTGGTGGAGTGTGGTACTGGTTGGTGGAGCATGGTACTGGTTGGTGGAGCATGGTACTGGTTGGTGGAGCATGGTACTGGTTGGTGGAGCATGTTACTGGCGTTGCAACACCACCACAGTTGTGGCTCTGAATGATTCCCTCATGGGCCACATACAGTACACTGGATATATATGTTAACTTGAATATATGACAGTACACTGTCACTTTCTTATTTATTTTATTTTTTATTTTACCTTTATTTAACTAGGCAAGTCAGTTAAGAACAAATTCTTATTTTCAATGACGGCCTAGGAACAGTGGGTTAACTGTTCAGGGGCAGAACGACAGATTTGTACCTTGTCAGCTCGGGGATTTGAACTTGCAACCTTCCGGTTACTAGCCCAACGCTCTAACCACTAGGCTACCCTGTCATAGACAGACATGTTGTATGGATAGAAAGAGTTGGCTAAATAACCCTATTACATTCATTATCAATATTACCATTACCTTGCAGTTCTCCTGAATATGATCATTTTAAGTCCTTTTGGATGAAAGTGTCTGCTAATGTGAATGACAATATAATCCTTGATCACTGTCATTACCTTTGCGTTTTTCCACCAGTATTTGCTCTTGAGTTTGGCTGCACAGCTCTCGAACTGGGAGGCCCCGGCCTGGAGAGCATCCGCTCTGTCATCCAGCTCCGACAGCTTCTGGTCCCTCTCCAGAACCTTGTCCACATTCACCCGCATAATATCCACCACCTGGAGAGGAGAGGAGAGGAGAGGAGAGGAGAGGAGGGGGTAGGTGGGGAGAGGAGAGGGGTAGGTGGGGAGAGGAGAGGAGAGGGAAGAGAAGAGAAGAGAAGAGAAGAGAAGAGAAGAGAAGAGAAGAGAAGAGAAGAGAAGAGAAGAGAAGAGAAGAGAAGAGAAGAGAAGAAGGAGAGGGGTAAGGTAGGGAGAGGAGAGGGAAGAGAAGAGAAGAGAAGAGAAGAGAAGAGAAGAGAAGAGAAGAGAAGAGAAGAGAAGAGAAGAGAAGAGAAGAGGAGAGGAGAGGAGAGGGGTAGGTGGGGAGAGGAGAGGAGAGGAGAGGGAAGAGAAGAGGAGAGGAGAGGGGTAAGGTAGGGAGAGGAGAGGAGAGGAGAGGGAAGAGAAGAGGAGAGGAGAGGGGTAAGGTAGGGAGAGGAGAGGAGAGGAGAGGAGAGGAGGAGAGAGAAGAGAAGAGAAGAGAAGAGAAGAGAAGAGAAGAGAAGAGAAGAGAAGAGAAGAGAAGAGAAGAGAAGAGAAGAGGAGAGGAGAGGAGAGGAGAGGAGAGGAGAGGAATTTACTGACATCCCGAGCCATAGAAGCCCACATCACACAATTTAATACAGCATGAAACCATTCCCAAGCTGCAGTGCAGTCCATTACTAACATAAAGAAAATAACATGGTTGATCAATTTATGTTAATAGCTAACATAACGTTGGCCATAAAAATAGAATATATAAAACATCATCATAGACAGCCATGTTGTATCGTATGCTAGCCATGTTGTATTGTATGCTAGCCATGTTGTATCGTATGCTAGCCATGTTGTATCGTATGCTAGCCATGTTGTATTGTATGCTAGCCATGTTGTATTGTATGCTAGCCATGTTGTATTGTATGCTAGCCATGTTGTATTGTATGCTAGCCATGTTGTATTGTATGCTAGCCATGTTGTATTGTATGCTAGCCATGTTGTATTGTATGCTAGCCATGTTGTATTGTATGCTAGCCATGTTGTATTGTATGCTAGCCAAATTGATATCTTGGGTATTGTATTTTGGAATAGTTGTTACAACATTTCTCAGCGCTTCATTCATTATGCACACACCACAAACACACAGCAATAAAATGACAAATTCATGTTGTCAGGTCGATGGAATATCATGTTGATCCCAGAAAGCCACACCCCCACACCCTGACGGAGACTGGATAGCCAAAGCATTACTGAAATAAATCGTAAAACAAATCAAATTGCATTGTAGAGTAGACTATGCTACTCTATTTTTAGATTTCCCAACAATCAAAGAATGTCAGCTCTGTTTCTACAGCTTGACTTGGGACTGCATTTCAGTCCAGAAGGTTCTTCCTTTACTTCTGCCCTCATTCCTTCCCTTCCCCTATTTCATTGAACTGGATAAATGAAATCAAAAAGGGGGAAACTAGGTGGCGCTGTTGCTTACACCAAGGAGAGTGAATGAGTGCAGGGAGTAACTGGAAATGCAGCCCAGATCTGGCCTAATTGCTGCTAGTTGTCTCACGCTGTGACGTCAATCCCAGATTGACAAGCTAGCTACTTGCTGTATTTTAAAATGTTGTACTATATGATTTGGCACGAGTGGGAGTACTGTTAGGAGCATGGTATCGAAACCTGGAGCAGGTTGGTTGGTACTGTATGTGCGTGTCACACTAGCTCACCTCCTCCACTTGGGCCTGTGTCTGTTGTAGCCTGCGGTTGCTGGAGGTGTTGGGAGGAGGGGGTGGGGGCCCTCCACCTGGGGCTCCATCTGCTCCTGGGGCCCCTGGGGCTCCGGGAGGTCCAGCTGGGGGAGCAGCGTCTGGGGCAGACCTGGGAAGGGGAGAGAGGTAGGAAGGGACAGAGAGGAGAAGAAATGGGAAAGCGAGGGATAGGCGGGGGGAAGGAGGGAGACGGGAAGAGAGATGAGGAAGGGGAAGAAAAATAAATGGGGAGATGAGAAAGGGGAGAGGAAGAGAAGGGACAGATGTGAGGGAGAGGGGGAAGGGGAGGAGGAGAACATTTTACATTTAGCAGTCAAGCTGAAACAACTACATTTTAGAGGTGTTGTAACTCTATCTTTTTTTAAAATAAGCCTTGATAACAGTACTCAGTGATAAAAGACATTCAGATTAAAAGTTTAAAAACACAGAAGGGCAGGTATAATGAGGAGAGTGGAAAGAGGAGGAGGAGGAGGAAATAAGGGATATGAGCTAAAGGAAGGAATTGGAAGCAAGAGAGGGGAAGAGGGAGAGGAAGTGTATTGGATATATCGCATTAGTGGAAACCAAGACTGTTCTCGGAGCAGGTCTGCCGGTTTTGACTAACAGAAGTGACTTTTCATAGAATATTGGGAGAATGCCCTGAGAACAGTCTTGGTTTTCACTAATGCGATGCATTAGAAAGATGAATGATGAGGTACAGAAATGAGCAAAGCTGTTGGTGAGGAGAATAAAGGGGATAAAGTCAGAGTTGTACATGGGATAGATGCCTCCCTGAGACAGAGAGAGAGGGAGAGAGGGGCGAGAGACAGAACAAGAGAGAGAGAGGGGGAGACAGAATGAGCGAGAGAGGGGGGGGACAGAACGAGAGAGAGAGAGGGGGGAGACAGAACGAGAGAGAGAGAGGGGGAGACAGAATGAGAGAGAGAGGGGGAGACAGAACGAGAGAGAGAGAGAGAGAGAGAGAGAGGGGAGAGAGAGAGAGAGAGAAAAAAGAGAGAGAGAGAGAAAGAAAGAGAGTGGAGAGGGGGACAGAGAGAGATGGAGAGAGAGAGTCAGATTAAGCAAGATGGAGATAAGAAGAGGAGGATGAGAGGAAAGGCCAAAAGAAAAGTAAGGGGGGGCTGTAGAGATGGTGAACAGGAGATATTGGAGAGAAGAGGGAGATTAAGAGAGAGGGATAAGGAGAAAGGGAATAAAGGGAGAGAATAGAGAGAAAACTAAGAAGGGTTAAAAGATGGGGCAAACAACTAATTTGGTTCAGAGAAGGCGAAAGAGAGGGGGAGGAGGGGTGATGAGGGAAAGGGGAGGGGTGAGAGGGGGAGCGTTCTAACACAGACAGCCTCCATGGACTCCTATGTGGGTGTTGGTCCTGACTCAGACTATTGAAAATAGCCAAATATACAGTACAGGCAACTATCGCATGAAGAATATAGCCATCATTTGAAAGGCATGAAGTTGTTCTATACTGCAGGTGCAGGACAGTCTCATCCCAGATGTCATGCGTAGCACCCTACTGTATTTCCTCCTGTAACAGGAGAAGAAGACAAACATCCCAGATGTCATGCGTAGTACCCTACTGTATTTCCTCCTGTAACAGGAGAAGAAGACAAACATCCCAGATGTCATGCGTAGTACCCTACTGTATTTCCTCCTGTAACAGGAGAAGAAGACAAACATCCCAGATGTCATGCGTAGTAGCACCCTACTGTATTTCCTCCTGTAACAGGAGAAGAAGACAAACATCCCAGATGTCATGCGTAGCACCCTACTGTATTTCCTCCTGTAACAGGAGAAGAAGACAAACATCCCAGATGTCATGCGTAGTAGTACCCTACTGTATTTCCTCCTGTAACAGGAGAAGAAGACAAACATCCCAGATGTCATGCGTAGCACCCTACTGTATTTCCTCCTGTAACAGGAGAAGAAAACAAACATCCCAGATGTCATGCGTAGCACCCTACTGTATTTCCTCCTGTAACAGGAGAAGAAGACAAACATCCCAGATGTCATGCGTAGCACCCTACTGTATTTCCTCCTGTAACTGGAGAAGAAGACAAACATCCCAGATGTCATGCGTAGCACCCTACTGTATTTCCTCCTGTAACTGGAGAAGAAGACAAACATCCCAGATGTCATGCGTAGTAGTACCCTACTGTATTTCCTCCTGTAACAGGAGAAGAAGACAAACATCCCAGATGTCATGCGTAGCACCCTACTGTATTTCCTCCTGTAACAGGAGAAGAAGACAAACATCCCAGATGTCATGCGTAGTACCCTACTGTATTTCCTAATGTAACAGGAGAAGACAAACATCCCAGATGTCATGCGTAGCACCCTACTGTATTTCCTCCTGTAACAGGAGAAGAAGACAAACATCCCAGATGTCATGCGTAGCACCCTACTGTATTTCCTCCTGTAACAGGAGAAGAAGACAAACATCCCAGATGTCATGTGTAGCACCCTACTGTATTTCCTCCTGTAACAGGAGAAGAAGACAAACATCCCAGATTTCATGCGTAGCACCCTAATGTATTTCCTCCTGTAACAGGAGAAGAAGACAAACATCCCAGATGTCATGCGTAGCACCCTACTGTATTTCCTCCTGTAACAGGAGAAGAAGACAAACATCCCAGGTGTCATGCGTAGTACCCTACTGTATTTCCTCCTGTAACAGGAGAAGAAGACAAACATCCCAGATGTCATGCGTAGCACCCTACTGTATTTCCTCCTGTAACAGGAGAAGACAAACATCCCAGATGTCATGCGTAGCACCCTACTGTATTTCCTCCTGTAACAGGAGAAGACAAACATCCCAGATGTCATGCGTAGTAGTACCCTACTGTATTTCCTCCTGTAACAGGAGAAGAAGACAAACATCCCAGATGTCATGCGTAGCACCCTACTGTATTTCCTCCTGTAACAGGAGAAGAAGACAAACATCCCAGATGTCATGCGTAGCACCCTACTGTATTTGCTCCTGTAACAGGAGAAGAAGACAAACATCCCAGATGTCATGCGTAGCACCCTACTGTATTTCCTCCTGTAACAGGAGAAGAAGACAAACATCCCAGATGTCATGCGTAGTACCCTACTGTATTTCCTCCTGTAACAGGAGAAGAAGACGAACATCCTGCACAGTCTTAGCCTCAGCTCAGACCAATTCGTTCACATTGATATTGATTTTCTAATACTTCACAGACATTTGATAACCTGGAAGTCCCTAGAACCATATGGTTCAAACCCCATAGTATAAAGAAAGAAAACATAATTTCAGCTGAAATAAGCCAATTATTAATTAAAATAATCATTCAAAAAATGAATTTCTTTTGAAGCCCAGAAGAGGACTGAGGGTAATCAACTACAGTAGACGAGATCCATCATTCAGAGCTGCTGTGTCGGAAAAAGACTTGCGTCAGCAAAATACATTAAGCTAGAACAAATCAATAGAGCATAGAAAGAGCCTGACAACATGATATAAATACTCAACATATTAGAATAAAACATGTTTAGTGAATAGAACAAATCAATAGAATAAGTAAAAAAGAGGAAGCCCTGCATTGATACTCACATCTTCTATGCAGCTGCTTGGAACTGACTCACTGTCAGTGAGCTGTGGGGGTAGGGGAGGGGGGCGAGAGAGAGAGCGCGAGAGACGAAGGGCCTGAAGTCAAAAATTTAAAAAGCGAAATCACAAAAAAGCAATGGGAAAAACCTCTGCTGTCGTCCAAAGATGTCCAGAACCTCAGAGACTCGACTGATTAAATGGATGCGTTAATAACAAACGGATGCAGAAGCTGATGCAGTAATCTCAAAGCAATGCTTTAGCACCGCAAGTCATCCCCAAAGTACCGCAATACCCAGGCAAGCGTCGGGTAATAATTCGCTCGAAGAAAGGCAGCGGAAAAAGAGGTTGAAAGTGAATACGGCTGATGCACAGATTCTCAATTTCAGTTCGTAAAATCTATAAGAGATAAATCCAAGGATGCTTGACGAATTTCTTTAGATAATAAATCTATGCAAGAGAAGTCGTGATATTCCAAGAATGCTGATTCGAGATGCTCAAAATCACACCAATGGTTTAGGTTGCACGTTACCCTTCAAAATCTAAACACAACTGATTTCATGTTCCTTTAGATTACCCAATTATATAATTTCACTATTTTCCGGTGGTCTAATTTCAGAATTATCTAACACCACCGTTGTTCCCCCTCTCCCGGCGAGTGTGTGGAAGCGTATCTGTGTGTGTCGGTTTGTGGGTTAGTGCGCTAATTTCGTTAGTGTGTTTGTGTGATGGCACTATACTGCAATAATGCGTCGCTCCCCTTCCCCTCTCTCTCTCCAGTTGGACTCATAACGATGGTGCGGTACCTCTTTCCCAGCCCCCTCCCTCCTCTTTCTTGCGCTCCCCTTTCTCTCTCTCCACACTTTGCAGTACTGCAGTTTTCTCTGTGTCGGATAGGGCGGCAGGACGACACTGCGGTACATTGCTTGGTACAGAATGTTGACTCCGCAACCCCCCCCTCCCCCCCACACACACACACGCGCTCTGGCTTGTAAGTGCTCCCTTCTCCACCCGGACGACTAGGCCTCTCACGAACACCCAGAACACTCACTATCTGTCTCTATGTTTGAGTTACTCGTTTCATCATGACCACAACTCGGTTATTCCTCTTTAGTACATTAATACAAAATGAGAGAGGACGCAGTGCAAACGTTATTGCACAGCAGTGAGCTGTGGTATGGATCAATATAACCCGGTCGTCGGTTGCATTGAAAACGTGCTAGCCACGCCGTGGGGCAATTTAATATGAGAAATGCTTAGTCAAATATAATATTTGGTTAACTGATTGATTATTGAATATATATATATATATCAATTACTGCTATAGGCACATTCACATGGATCAATAATTTAGGTAAAAATAACTAACTACCTTAAGGTCAAATACTAATGTAGGCTTACAATAAAAATCACTCAAATGTAATGAGCTTCTGTTTATTATCATCTTACACAACACATGGTATACCCACAACATGACTTACATTAGTCCCCAATGTGATAATATTAACCAACCATAGAGCATCACATTTTAGTGTGGTTCAAAACATGTATTTTACAGATGTGCGTATTGATTTAGTGCTAACAATACTAAATGAATCCAACATTTTCCAGCTGTCAACTTAACAGAAAATGTACAATCAGCTTCCTCTTACCAAATGGTGAAAATAAGGGGCTGATATAAATCTAAGTGGCATAACTGAGTAGCTCACATTTCTCTCTTTAGAGTCTGAATGTGGTCCAGTGGGCAGGTTGTTAGTACAGTAGTCGTTTAGCCAGACCGCTCAGTCCCAGATCAGATCAGCGATGTTTCCCAAAGCGGTTGAAGTGTCGATAGAGGAAGCGGATCCTCTTCTCCATATCATGTTTGTCCTGCGTCATCATCCTGTCTCCTACCATCCTCTTCTTCCTCGTCAGACGCTGCAGCTCATTGCCACGGAAACCCTTCACCCAGACCGGCCCGACGATCAGATCCTTAGGGTGGGCTTTGAAGTCACCTACAGACAACGCGTTAGAGATGTAAGGCCTGTTATAGGAGAGAGTGTGTGTGTAGTTCGACCCGTGCCTATGTATTTCTGAACAGTGCAATGGTGCTGAAATGGGTCAAACCCCATAGAAACTGGACAGCAGCATGTCGCTGAAACTGAAATGGTTTTAGCCTCATAGATTGGGCAGTATTTGTGGACAGTGCCATGGTGCTGGAATTGGTTTAACCCCAAATAGACAGCACTGTACCATTTTGTATCAACTGGCAATATGGCAAAAGCTTTACATTACATTTTTAGTAGGGGGGGGGGGCAAAAGTGACATTTTCATCATGTGTCCATTTTCATATCTACCTGGTAACCAAGAGTATATTTTAAGTTTGTCCAGAGGACAGTGTTATGATGCTGAAATGGTTCGGGTCCCAAGAGACTGGACAGCACTTTCATAAAGATATGAAAGTTATGCATCAACTCAATGTCTTGACATCAGGTCAAATGAGCTATGATTTGATGCTGATAACTTCTCAAATACCTAAAATTCCTATGTTGTCATAAACCCCAAACATGCTCCTCTTCTCAGTCCACCTGTCCACCTTCTTCAGCTCAGGAATGGCATTCATACGGACTGGACAGCACACACCTGTAACACACATTTTGATCTCATTAGCTGGGCTACTTCCAGTACCAATAGAATGTTAAATTGACAAGAATAACTATAATGACTAATGCTACAGTATAAACAACGATTGTATGACGCCTAATGTTTCAGTGTACTGTTTGTAGTACATACATTAAAACAGATCGCCTTGGTATGACGTATCAAATTCACAGGGCCCTGGTTGGAAAATTGTGAGCTCACAAAATAGGCCTATTATGACATTTACAGCAGCTACAAAACATTGCATCTGAATTTCAATGTATTATACACATACCAGTGCCTATCTGTCTGGTTGTTTGTAGTGTGGAGTGGCAAAGAGACACCCCAGCCTTCAGCCACCCTCTCAACAGAGACATGGCTCACCTGAAATACACACAGAGGTCGTCAGTCATTGTTGAAAGGTAAAATAGCTAGCTAAAACTTACTAGATAACTAAATAAGAAAATGTACAGCACATGGCACGACAAAACATATTGCTACAGCCTAGTAACTTACATAGCTACTAGTGTAATATTAGGTACAATGTTTGCAAAAACAAGAGAGGTAGCTACTGTAGCTAAAATAAAAATATGTTCCTCTTTGCTTACAAGTTGACCTAGCTAAGCTAGCTCAGCCAGCTAGCGTAGCAAACAGGCAAGCCCATGTTTACCTGAAGCGTTGCACGTCTTTATGACCTTGTAGTCGTCAAGCTAATATGATTATAAAAATCTAATACAAAACAAAGGGACGCATTAATAGCTGTTCATTAACTATAGACAAATCGAAATTCACGTTTTAAAGCGTCGACATGTATAAAGTCATGCATGCCATACGGGCACCTCCATTTTACTATTATTCCCATGATGCAACGCGTATTTACCGTAAAACTCCTAAACATCCACATCACAATTATCTGTTCATAGGGCTTTCATTTTTTTGAAGGTCTACAAACTGAACTACTGTAGACTACATTTTATCCACTAGGTGGACACATTCAGTTCATACATTTCCCCACATCACATACAGTGGGGCAAAAAAGTATTTAGTCAGCCACCAATTGTGCAAGTTCTCCCACTTAAAAAGATGAGAGAGGCCTGTAATTTTCATCATAGGTACACTTCAACTATGACAGACAAAATGAGAAAAAAAATCCAGAATATCACATTGTAGGATTTTTAATGAATTTATTTGCAAATTATGGTGGGAAATAAGTATTTGGTCACCTACAAGCAAGCAAGATTTCTGGCTCTCACAGACCTGTAACTTCTTCTTTAAAAGGCTTCTCTGTCCTCCACTCGTTACCTGCATTAATGGCACCTGTTTGAACTTGTTATCAGTATAAAATACACCTGTCCACAACCTCAAACAGTCACACTCCAAACTCCACTATGGCCAAGACCAAAGAGCTATCAAAGGACACCAGAAACAAAATTGTAGACCTGCACCAGGCTGGGAAGACTGAATCTGCAATAGGTAAGCAGCTTGGTTTGAAGAAATCAACTGTGGGAGCAATTATTAGGAAATGGAAGACATACAAGACCACTGATAATCTCCCTCGATCTGGGGCTCCACGCAAGATCTCACCCCGTTGGGTCAAAATGATCACAAGAACGGTGAGCAAAAATCCTAGAACCACACGGGGGGACCTAGTGAATGACCTGCAGAGAGCTGGGACCAAAGTAACACAGCCTACCATCAGTAACACACCACGCCGCCAGGGACTCAAATCCTGCAGTGCCAGACGTGTCCCCCTGCTTAAGCCAGTACATGTCCAGGCCCGTCTGAAGTTTGCTAGAGAGCATTTGGATGATCCAGAAGAAGATTAGGAGAATGTCATATGGTCAGATGAAACCAAAATATAACTTTTTGGTAAAAGCTCAACTCGTCGTGTTTGGAGGACAAAGAACGCTGAGTTGCATCCAAAGAACACCATACCTACTGTGAAGCATGGGGGTGGAAACATCATGCTTTGGGGCTGTTTTTCTGCAAAGGGACCAGGACGACTAATCCGTGTAAAGGAAAGAATGAATGGGGCCATGTATCGTGAGATTTTGAGTGAAAACCTCCTTCCATCAGCAAGGGCATTGAAGATGAAACGTGGCTGGGTCATTCAGCATGACAATGATCCCAAACACACCGCCCGGGCAACGAAGGAGTGGCTTCGTAAGAAGCATTTCAAGGTCCTGGAGTGGCCTAGCCAGTCTCCAGATCTCAACCCCATAGAAATCTTTGGAGGGAGTTGAAAGTCCCTGTTGCCCAGCAACAGCCCCAAAACATCACTGCTCTAGAGGAGATCTGCATGGAGGGATGGGCCAAAATACCAGCAACAGTGTGTGAAAACCTTGTGAAGACTTACAGAAAATGTTTGACCTCTGTCATTGCCAACAAAGGGTATATAACAAAGTATTGAGATAAACTTTTGTTATTGACCAAATACTTATTTTCCACCATAATTTGCAAATAAATTCATAAAAAATCCTACAATGTGATTTTCTGGAGAAAAAAAATCTAATTTTGTCTGTCATAGTTGAAGTGTACCTATGATGAAAATTTACAGGCCTCTTTCATCTTTTTAAGTGGGAGAACTTGCACAATTGGTGGCTGACTAAATACTTTTTTGCCCCACTGTACGCATAAACACTATGAAGACACACTCACACCTTGTGTTGGTTTCAGTCTTACTATAACAAAAACAGCTGACTGGAATAAGGCGTCTGTTTCAAAGAAGCAAGCACAGCAGAAATTAATTCGGTCTAATTTTCAGTTCTGCTTTGACGTCAGTGTCCTTCAGCGGAAAATAAAAATGAAAAACACATTACTAAAAATATAACAACATTCCATTGATGGCCCGACACCTATATTGACTTCTGATACTCATGCATGCCCAGTTGTGATAATATTGCAGGGGGCTGCATGTTTTGGTAAATCTACTGGCCGGGTTTACAAAGCATTTGCACAAGTGCAATGTACAGGAAAGGCCATTTTGGAATCTTTATATGAATAATGTCTCATGTTACATGGCAGAGGAGATATTCTATCAATAATAACTTGTGATATGAATGATTTTGTGGATAGGTAAGAAATGGGATTTATTTTAAAATGCTTTTTTTTTTAAACAAACCCAAGTATTTAAAAACCCAAACATTCAAACTAAACAGTTTGAGAGAATAATAGCTGCATTTATTGAGACTTTACAGTCTGGTGTATCATTGTTCTACATAGCTGTTTTTTAAAATGTATTCTGTGTACACAAAGTGTACTCAGTGGTGTAAAGTACTTCAGTAAAAATACTTTAAGGTAATATTTAAATAGTTTTGGGGGGTATCTGTACTTTACTATTTGTATTATTCTGTGTACACACAGTGTACTCAGTGGTGTAAAGTACTTAAGTAAAAATACTTGAAAGTAATATTTAAAACGTTTTTGAGGGTATCTGTACTTTACTATTTTTATTTTGGACAACTTTTACTTACTCCACTACAGTCTTAAAGACAATACTGTACTTTTTACGCCAAATATTTTCCCTGACAACCAAAAGTACATTTTGAATGCTTAGCAGGACAGGAATATGGTCAAATTCTTGCACTTATCAAGAGAACACGTGGTCGTCCCTACTGCCTCCTTGGACTCACTTAACACAAATGCATCTTTTGTAAATTATGTCTGAGTGTTAGAGTGTGCACTTGGCTGTCCATACACTTTAAAACAAGAAAATTGTGCTGTCGGCTTTGCACCTTTACTGCTACGTTCATGTACATATTACCTCAATTACCTATTACCTCCACGAACCTGTTCCCCAGCACATTGACTAGGTACCCCGTATATATACTGCTGCCTCGTTATTGTTATATGATTATGTTACTTTAGTTTATTTAGTAAATATTTTCCAAACTCTATTTTTCGTAAATGCATCATTGGTTAAGGGTTTGTAAGTAAGCATTTCACAGCAAGGTCTGCACCTGTTTTATTCGGTACATGTGACAAATACATTTTGTTTTGATTAATATAAGGAATTTTAAATTTTAAATGATTTTACTTTTGATACTTAAGTATATTTAAAACCAAATACTTGTATACTTTTACTCAATAAGTATTTTACTGGCTGACTTTCACTTTTACTTGAGTAACTTCTATTAAGGAATCTATGCTTTTACTCAAGTATGACAACTGGGTACTTTTTCCACCACTGAGTGTACTGTAGATAACTGTAGACCTTCAGGTTCAACATCTGGATTAAAAATCAGCTGAACAGAACAGAAAAATGTAATATACAGTGCCTTCAGAAAGTATTCACACCCCTACATTTCTTCCACAATTGATTGTGTTACAGCCTGAATTTAAAAAAGAAGAAGCAGACATTGAAGAATATCCCTTTGAACATGGTGAAGTTATTAATTACACTTTGAATGGTGTATAAATAGACCCAGTCACTACAAAGATACAAGCGTCCTTCCTACTCAGTTGACGGAGAGGAAGGAAACAGCTCAGGGATTTCACCATGAAGCAAATGGTGACTTTAAAACAGTTACAGAGTTTAATGGCTGTGATGGGAGAAAACTGAGGATGGATTAACAACATTGTAGTTACTCTGCAATACTAACCTACAGTAACTGACAGAGTAATAAAAAAAGGAAACCTGTACAGAATAAAAATATTCCAAACATGCATCCTGTTTGCAACAAGGCACCAAAGTAATATTGCAAAAAAATGTGGCAAAGCAATTAACTTATTGTCCTGAATACAAAGTGTTATGTTTGGAGCAAATCCAACACAACACACTACTGAGTACCACTCTCCATATTTTCAAGCATAGTGGTGGCTGCATCATGTTATGGGTATTTAATCGTTTGTAATTGTTAAGTACTGGGGAGTTTTTCAGGATAAAAAAAAATAACGGAATGGAGCTAAGCACAGGCAAAATTCTAGAGGAAAATCTGGTTTAGTCTGCTTTCCACCAGACTCTGGGAGATGAAATATTTACCTTTCATCAGGACAATAACCTAAAACACAAGACCAAATCTACACTGGAGTTACTTACCAAGAAGACAGTGAATGTTCCTGAGTGACCAGGTTACAGTTTTGAATTAAATCTGCTTGAAAATCTATGGCAAGACCTGAAATTGGCTGTGTAGCAGTGTGTACCGTTGCATGCACAGTCAGATTAATATAATAGTTTGTTTAAAACGTTTACAACATTTGAAAAAAGTCTAGGGGTCTGAATACTTTCCTAATGCACTGTAAACAGTGTCCCCCGACCCCCTCCCTGCCTCGGCCTCCAGTATCTATGCTGCAATAGTCTATGTGCCGGGGCCTAGGGTCAGTCTTTTATATCTGGTGTAATTATCCTGTCTTATCTGGTGTCCTGTGTGAATTTAAGTATGCTCCCTCTAATTGTCTCACTCTCCCTCTCTTCCTCCCCTCCCAGAGGATCTGAGCCCTAGGACCATGCCTCAGGACTACCTGGTCTCATGACTCCTAGCTGTCCCCAGTCCACCTGGTCATGCTGCTGCTCCAGTTTCAACTGTTCTGCCTGCGACTATGGAACCCTGACCTGTTCACCGGACGTTCTACCTCTCTACCGCACCTGCTGTCTCAACCTCTGAATGACGATGCTGGTCATCTGGCCTTAATGTACATGTATTATCTCCACCTGGCACAGCCAGAAGAGGACTGGCCACCTCTCAGAGCCTGGGTTTTCTCTAGGTTTCTTCCTAGGTTCCTGCCTTTCTAGGGAGTGTTTCCTAGCCACCATGCTTCTACTGTACATCTGCATTGCTTGCTGTTAGGGATTTTAGGCTGGGTTTCGGTATAGCACGTTGTGACATCTGCTGATGTAAAAAGGGCTTTATAAATATATTTGATTGGTTGGTTAAAGTGTTTACATGACTATTGCCATACTCGGCCTACTGCCATAATCAGTTTAATATTGAATTATTGGTGTGCATGTAAACGTATTCAATGATCAACAAACAATTTGACAGAACTTGAAGAATTTTGAAAAGAATAATGGGCCATCTTTACACAATCCAGTTGTGGAAAGCTGTTAGGAGATTTACCCAGGAAGACTCACAGCTGTAATCTCTGCCAAAGGTGATTCTAACATGTATTGACTCAGGGGGTTGAATACTTCTCTTTCATATTTGTTTTTACAAATGTTAGAATTCTCCTTTCACTTTGACATTTAGAGTATTTTTGGTAGTTGACAAAATAATTACAATTAAATATAATTTAATCCCACTTTGTAACACAACAAAATGTGGAAAAATCAAAGGGTGTTATACTTTCTGAAGGCTCTGCACATTCTTTCAGCAGACAATCTATCTTATCTCATCACTCATCCGCCTCCTCTCAGCTGCCAGTAAAAGGCTGGCCATGGGAGCCTACTGATATGGCCAGACTGGGTTCAAATGCCTTCTGTTTCATTTTTCTGTATTTATATGTTTGTATATCTATGTAAGTATGTATGTATGTATGTATGTATGTATGTCTGTATTATGTATTATTGTTATTGCTCTAGGGATACAATTATTGTTTGGATAACCTTATTTACTATTATGTATTGATTTAGAATCTTTTAAATTTTTTATCTGTTACGCTCGTTGATGGAAGGATTGGACCAAGGTGCAGCGTGGTAGACGTACATCTTCATTTTATTCAATGAACACCGAAAATGCAACAAATACAAACAAAACGTAAAGTTTAGTAGGGCTAAACAGCACAGTACCAAAACAAGATCCCACAAACTACAGGTGGGAAGAAGCTGCCAAAGTATGATCCCCAATCAGAGACAACGATAGACAGCTGCCTCTGATTGGGAACCATACCCGGCTAACAAAGAAATAGAAAACAGAGATTGCCCACCCTAGCCACACCCTGACCTAACCAAATAGAGAATTAAAAGGATATCTAAGGTCAGGGCGTGACATACTCTTTATGTGATGCGCACTGCAGAGAACACAGGAAGAAAAATGATCAGTGAACTATTACAATGTTTATGTGTCAACCAACTGGCAATTTGGCACGAAAATCTAATTTCATTCATTCATTCACTGACCACTGAAGTGAAGTGTATTGAAATACTTCACAGCTCAAAGTTTAATTCGTTTTATTTGATGTATGCCTATATGAGCCCAGTTTAAATCGACCAACCACAAGATGCTAATTCAAATACAAATTCAACATCAAAATGCTATGCACAATTAAGAGTGATTTGAACTTTAATACCTATAGCTTTGTAACATTAGTGTGCTGGATTGAGGTCGAGATTGAGCTATGTGACGTGATGAGAGAGTGGGACAGGAACAAATTAGTTATCCTGTTGAAAAATTTAGACTGAAGATATCTAGTTGAAATATTTTCCGGCTTCAGGTTGATTTGCATACTGTAGGTTTTTTTCACCCTCATTGTCATCTATTGTTTCCATGTGAGGGGCATCTGTCTGTTTAAGACTTTCCCTCATCACTGCCTAACTGTGTATTTAAATACAGTATGTACATTTAAAGATCAGCAGGAGGAAAGACCACCTCACGAATCTGATTCACAGACCCTGAAAGCCAGCAAGAAGAGAGAGAAGGGGGGTGGGGGTTGTGGTCCCAATGTACTCACTGAGCCACCAAATATGGGCCAAAAACACACAGCCTGTGATTTCAACAGGTTTACATGGAAGCGTTGTGAGGTTTTGTAGAGAGTAGTGGGTGAGGGGGTTGATAGATGCAATAAAAAATATTAAAAGATGTGTCCAACACAGAGAGATTCACTGCTGTCTGAACCAGGGGGAAATATGGCAGCTACAAGAACACAAACAACTCTTGGGGCTTCACCCACACATTTCCATCTATCCATCTATCCATCTATCCATCCATCTACAGTTGAAGTCAGAAGTGTAATACACTCTAGCCAAATACATTTAAACTCATTTTTTCACAATTCCTGACATTTAATCCTAGTAAAAATTCCCTGTTTTAGGTCAAGTTAGGATCACCACTTTATTTTAAGAATGTGAAATGTCAGAATAATAGTAGAGAGAATGATTTATTTCAGCTTTTATTTCTTTCATCACATTCCCAGTGGGTCAGAAGTTTACATACACTCAATTAGTATTTGGTAGCATTGCCTTTAAATTGTTTAACTTGGGTCAAACGTTTCGGGTAGCCTTCCACATGCTTCCCACAATAAGTTGGGTGAATGTTGGTCCATTCCTCCTGACAGAGCTGGTGTAACTGAGTCAGGTTTGTAGGCCTCCTTGCTCGCACACACTTTTTCAGTTCTGCCCACAAAACTTCTATAGGATTGAGGTCAGGGCTTTGTGATGGCCACTCCAATACCTTGACTTTGTTGTCCTTAAGCCATGGGGTGGCAGGGTAGCCTAGTGGTTAGAGCATTGGACTAGTAACCGGAAGGATGCAAGTTCGAATCCCCGAGCTGACAAGGTACAAATCTGTCGTTCTACCCCTGAACAGGCAGTTAACCCACTGTTCCTAGGCCGTCATTGAAAATAAGAATTTTTCTTAACTGACTTGCCTAGTAAAATAAAAAGCCATTTTGCCACAACTTTGGAAGTATGCTTGGGGTCATTGTCCATTTGGAAGACCCATTTGCAACCAAGCTTTAACTTCCTGACTGATGTCTTGAGATGTTGCTTCAATAAATCCACATAATTTTCCATCCTCATGATGCCATCTATTTTGTGAAGTGCACCAGTCCCTCCTCCGTCATTGAAAATAAGAATTTGTTCTTAACTGACTTGCCTAGTAAAATAAAAAGCCATTTTGCCACAACTTTGGAAGTATGCTTGGGGTCATTGTCCATTTGGAAGACCCATTTGCAACCAAGCTTTAACTTCCTGACTGATGTCTTGAGATGTTGCTTCAATAAATCCACATAATTTTCCATCCTCATGATGCCATCTATTTTGTGAAGTGCACCACTTTGCTGTTGTTCTGGGATTGATTTGCATTTGTCGCACCAAAGTATGTTCATCTCTAGAAGATGAGGGGTATGATGGCTGCGTGGTCCCATGGTGTTTATACTTGCGTACTATTGTTTGTACAGATGAACGCGGTACCTTCAGGCGTTTGGAAATTGTTCCCAAGGATGAACCAGACTTGTGGAGATTTCCCCATGAAAAGAGGTACTGTGTTTGAAGGTAGGCCTCGAAATACATCCACAGGTACACCTCCAATTGACTCAAATGATGTCAATTAGCCTCACAGAAGCTTCTAAAGCCATGACATCATTTTAGGAATTTTCCAAACTGTTTAAAAGCACAGTCAACTTAGTGTATGTAAACTTCTGACTCACTGGAATTGTGATACAGCGAATTAAAAGTTAAATAATCTGTCTGTTAACAATTGATGGAAAAATTACTTGTGTCATGCACAAAGTAGATGCCCTAACCAACTTGCCAAAACTATAGTTTGTTAACAAGAAATGTGTGAAGTGGTTTAAAAACAAGTTTGAATGAATCCAACCTAAGTGTTTGTAAACTTCCGATTTCAACTATTTATCTAACTATCCATCCATCCATCCACCCATCCGCCTAACGTCCGCCTAACGTCCCTCTGTCTGTCTGTCTGACTGACTGACTGTCTGTCTGACTGTCTGTCTGACTGACTGACTGTCTGTGTCTGAAACTATAGAGCAGTGTAGGTGGTATGATGGGAACCTGATGCTATAAACTCAAATACTGTCCCTAAACTTCAGAATAGCCCTGTATGACTGAGGCAGAGAGCGAGAAAGAGAGAGACGTAAAGGGAGATGGAAGTCACTATCATCATCATCATGTATTCTCCATCAAAACAAAGCCAACCACCATTCAATGACTTGCATTACTGGAACCGGCCCTGTCCTCCCATGTATGCTGGTGAGCTGGTAACTTTCAGCAGTGAGAACTGCATGTTGATCAATGTGGAAGGATACAGTGGTTAGACTGTGCACACTTTTGGCAACCCTGTACTTCCTGTAAGTTCCACTGAGTAGAAATACATAAATATATAAATACTGTGTATTACAGTACTGCATGTTTCTGATGATATGATGAATCTTTTGTAATACAGTGATTTTTATACCACTGTGTACCAGTAAGGTAACTTGAGCAGAGAGAGGGGGCGAGAGAGAGAGAGAGAGAGAGAGAGAGAGAGAGAGAGAGAAAGAGAGGGAGGGAGGGAAAGAGAGAGAGAGAGAGAAAGGAGGGGTGGAGGGGGAGAAAGAAAGAGAGAGAGAGAGCGAGAGAGAGAGAGATGAGGGAGGGAGGGGAGCGAGAGAGAGAGAGAGAGAGAGAGAGAGAGAGATGAGGGGAGGGAGAGAGAGAGGGGGAGGGAAGAGAGAGAGGGGGGGAGAGAGGGGAGGGAGAGAGAGAGAGAGGGAGGGGGAGAGAGAGCAAGGGAGGAGAGAGAGAGAGAGAGAGAGAGAAAGAGAATCCGTGGAAGGGAGTTATGTAGGATTCCCTGTTTGTGTGGCTGTCTGACATTTTCCATGTTGCGTCAGTGAGACTGACACAAACCGCATCAAAGACCGTCTCGTTGCTCATGTTACATGACCAGGAGAGGGACTACCTGCTTAGGCACCTCCCTCTTCCCACAACTCACACCTACAGGCCTTTATATACCCAGACCCAATTGACAGAAACACACACGACAGCAAGAGATCAAAGAGGGACACAGATACTAAGCTAGTTTTGCAACAACAATCTGTTGATCAAAACGTCAGAAGGAAGGAGAAAAGTAGAGACCATGTGGCAGTATCTCCTCCTCTTGGGAACATCCCTGTTAGTAACAGGTGAGATCTTACAGATGATCTGTAGTCATTGTTTTTTAAATGAAAATGTGTTGCAATTTAAACCGATTTAAAGAAATGTTACAACATGCTTTGATGTGTACTTACGGATGGAGGATTGGGTATGTGTGTGTATTCATACAGTATGTGTATTTGTTCAGGGGGTCGGTGTCAGTGTCTGTCTGAGTATACTGAGATGTTCGCAGAGGCAGGGTCCCAGGCAGTGTTACCCTGCACGTGTCGCTCTCCCTCCGCCTCTGCAGCTGTCGTCCTCTGGAGCAAGAACCTTGAGGGGTACGACTGCCTTTCTCTCGGTCCATGTCTTTCATGCTCTCCTCCTTATTCATCTCTCTCATCCTCTCTGTCTCTGTCTACCTGTGTGACTCCAATATCCTCAAAGATTCCCTTTTTATCTTTCTCTATCTGGTCTTTTTTTCTCTTGTTCCCTTAATACATTTTTCTGTATTGACAGTGTTCTATAGGAGAGCATAGCAATGCATTGCTATTGATCTGTATGTCTGTACAATACAAGTGTCATGTTTGAAACGTAGCATCTCTTCCTCTCTCTCAGGACAGTATGGAGAAAGGGAAAGAGTGGACTGGAGCACTGGGGAATAGGAGCTGCCCAGCGTGTTCGATGTCCCCATTCAGAGGTTGGAGCTGGTGACTACAGCCTGTACATAAAGGAGGTGAGGCAGGAGGACAGCGGGAAGTACACCTGCATGGTGCAGGACGGCGAGAAAAACCTCTCTAAGAGGATCCTCCTCAGGGTCATCAAAGGTAAGGGGCTAAAATAACAGTGTGGAAAATGAAATGAACTTTCAGTGATATTTACAGTCATTTTAAAGTGATATTTGCATCATTTTAAAGTGATATTTACATGCTGTAATAACAAGGTATAACTATATTTATCTGCTGATTATCATACAGTCACACATATCATAAACCTGTGAATATGATTAACATCTCATTGCTCTTACTTACCCATGTCTTTCTTTCACAGTATCCATCTCCCCACCTGCTCCAGTGGAGGGCAACAAAATGACGATCACTTGCAGTGTCACTCCATGGCCACAGGAGGCGACAGTGAGCTGGATGCTCAACGAGAAGAGAGTTTACCCTGACAGTGCAGATTATGTCCTTTCAAAGAACCAGGCGAGTGTTTTGGAGAGCAAGGCATCTGCAGGCATGATGGGTAACTGGAGCTGTGTAGTGCATAAAGGGAGGAAACAAGGGAAGGCCACCACGGCCCTGACAGTGAGAGGTGAGGGCTCAGACACGGTGATGTCATGTTTGGAAGGAATAAAACATTCAAATGCAGCTGATATATTGAAGACGGTTAATATTACGTTTTCTATGTCTTCCTCCCTTCTCTCCTATCCATCGTTTTCCCCCGTCTCTTCTCTCGCTCAGGTATCGTTAACCCCTCCAGTGCCAGTGCCAAGGTGTATGCTGAGGTGGGGTCTGCTGTCACCCTCCCCTGTGTGTTCTCCACTGGACTCACCCCATCAGACACAGCCTGGGAGAGACTGGACACCTCTGGCTCTGCTCTCCCACTCCCTCCCTCCTTCAACCTGACCTCCCTGCTATCCCTGCCTCCCTGGGACAGGTCTGTGGGTGTGGGGCAAGTGGGGCAGGGGGACGGGGGCAGGTACAGGTGCTCAGGGACAGTGGATGGGCGCCGGGTGACCAAGGAGATGCAGTTGGTGACTGCCCAAGGTGAGCCAGGCATAAAAAATGGATGACGGTATGATATTGTAGCAGTCTCCTCATTTCAATGCCTAATGTGAGTTGTCCCTTTCTGCAAAATGGCAAAAATGTTTGAGATGAGATGTGAAAATGGTGCTTTAGAATTAGCAATCACAATGCTAATGATGATCCTGTGTGTTCGCTCTACTCAGTGCTCAGCAACTCACCGTCTACCCAGAAGAGCCCAGTCTCACTGACCTGTCACCTCAGCGATGCCAGCGAGGTCACTGAATACGAGTGGGTACGAGTGACCTATGACCTCAATGGCACCCAATCAGAGAGCTCCGTCCAGAAAGGGAGGGTCCTGGGGATCAACAGAGTGACAGACAGGAACTCTGGCGAATGGGCTTGTCGATTCCACGGGAAAAAAGGAGTTCTAGGGAGCGTGACATACCACCTACATCTGATGAGTAAGTCCTATCTGCCTACTTTGATTCACTGTCTATTTGCATGGATATAGGTAGATGCAGACACAATTCAAATACAACAAATATCAGCTAGATGTATAACATTTGTCATAATTAGACACAGGGGCGGAAGGTAGCCTAGCAGTTAAGAGCATTGTGCCAGTAACCGAAAGGTGGCTCGTTTGAATCCCCAAGCCGACTAGGTGAAAAATCTGTGGATGTGCTCTAATTGCTCCTGTAAGTTGCTCTGGATAAGAGCTTCTGCTAAATTACTCAACTGTAAACTAAAATCTATCCTTGTTCTGTCTTGGTTGATCAGGTGGTCTGATGAGAGATAATGAGACAGGTTCTTCCAGTAATGTTGCCATGGTAGCCGGCCTGGGTTTCTTCCTCTTGGTGCTGCTGTTGGTCTTGGTACAGATGTACAGGAACTATCGGAGGGTACGTTCAACTACAGCTGTGTGTGTTTTCCTTAAATCCACGTTGACATGGAAAATACGTTTTTAAAAGGTTTATGTAATAGTTATTTAATCTCCTCTACAGCGCAAGCTGATCCTGCAGTACCCTGCCCTGGAGACCATTGTTCACACCATTGCTAATGAAAGAGAGGACAGAGAGAGGAACAGAGTGAAAGAAGATGAGATCTCCAAATAGACGAGTCTCTTCAATATGACATTTGAAATCATTTGACATGTCTATGATCAGTTGGAAGATTGTGGTATTTGTACATATTAATTCAGTGCAGACAATTGTAGCAGTTTCTTTCATATTTTCACCGAAACAAATGTGATTGATTTTGTATATGTATGCCTTATTTTTCACTACCGGCACCTTAACCACCTATTAGACTTTTGTAATATAATGACTGAGAATAAAATGATCTAAACACTTCATTGGTTTAAATCTCTCTCTTTATTACAATGTATCCGTATGAATCTCCCCAATGGGTCACAATACCAAATATGCAGTTCGTCTTATAAATTAACAACTCAAATGAAGTTCAATGAAACATGTATGTACAGTATGTAGAGCATTTCACTTAACTGACACCACATCAAAAAGTACACTTGTATAAGACAGTACAGGCGTCTACAGATGTAGGATCTTAAGAATGCTGCAGCAACAGGATTTGAACATTTAGTCCATAATGTTGCTTGAGCTGGCCAAAAGTAGGCTACATGAAAAGTGCAATATTGTTAATATAACCATGTGTTAGTGCGGGTTTTCAGGACCATTTACATAAATCACTAAATCATTATCTGCATTTCCAGCATTGCAGGAAAAACCTCAGCAACAAAAGAGTGATCAAATGAAGATCCTACATCTGTAGCTCTAACAATATTATGCAGGTTGAAGAAAATGATTCTGATGTTCACTCAGACTCATAATCAAACTCCAAATCACTCACAAACATTCCATGCAACAAACTGAAATTCAACATTTGGTGTCAATCAGCTCACTCAATCAACATCTTGCTGTGGAAAAGTATCACTCCGGCACAGTGAAAATCTCAAATGACATATTATTCCCCATAAAGTGCAGATAAAGTCTTGGAGAATGAAGGACTCCCAGTAGCCTATGCAGAACTACACCTGACTAATCGTCCCGTCCTCATGCGTGCCGATTCGCTGGAAGTCTCTCAAGGTCAAAGTTTGGCTGAGCCCCACCTCAGCCGCTTCCCACCACTCCTCATCAACCCCAACACCACTGTCCTCTGGGGTCAGCTGATCCAGGACCTCATCGGCTTCAAAGCACCAGCCTGGCCAATCAACGCTGGTGCCATCAGGGAAGGCGGGGCTAGAAGAGAGAGGGGAAAAAAACTTTTACAATGGAGATAAACTTGTTGGATTGCAAATAGCTTAGTCACAAGATTTGTTTCTGCTTTAGTCTACTTCCATGTTGTTCACTGGAATGTTTGGCGTGACATTAACAAAGTAGTTGGCTAAAGTGGACACCAATCTGGTGATCAGGCTAGATTGGTTATGATGATGTGGTTGTCATGACATGAAACATGGTTACGGGTGACATGTCATGGTTATGATGACGTGGTTGTCATGACATGAAACATGGTTACGGGTGGCATGTCATGGTTATGATGACGTGGTTGTCATGACATGAAACATGGTTACGGGTGGCATGTCATGGTTATGATGACGTGGTTGTCATGACATGAAACATGGTTATGGGTGGCATGTCATGGTTATGATGACGTGGTTGTCATGACATGAAACATGGTTACGGGTGGCATGTCATGGTTATGATGACGTGGTTGTCATGACATGAAACATGGTTATGGGTGACATGTCATGGTTATGATGACGTGGTTGTCATGACATGAAACATGGTTACGGGTGGCATGTCATGGTTATGATGACGTGGTTGTCATGACATGAAACATGGTTACGGGTGGCATGTCATGGTTATGACAGTAAATGCAACTTCCAAGAATAACGATTTGAACATAGTGATCCTACACTACATGGTAATCAGCCCAGTAGGTAGAGTGATAAAATAACCCAGAATAAAACTGTTCCATAGTGGCCATCAGCCACCCACACCTACCTGACTGAGTCATTTCAATAGATGAATCTTCAAACTGATCATGCATACTTTGAAGACCTTTTATTATTTTATTTCCAACTGAGTTTTGATGTAAAACTCACCTGCTCTTCTTCTCCTTCTCCTCATCTCCGTCCACCCTCTCCTCTATCCATCCCTGACTGACACTGGGGGCCAGCCGTCTGACCAGCTCCACCTCTTCCCACTCAGTCTCTCTATCCCCTTCACTGGGCGACTGGGACGTAGTGGTGGAGAAAGACGGAGAAGGAGGAAGAGCCCATGTTCTGAAGGTTGGAGATTTCCCCTTTCCCTCTCTTCTACCTCTGTCCCTTCTTCTCTCCTTGGCCCGGTTCAAAATGCTCTCCAGGGGGGAGGGGTGCAAGTATGGATCCAACCCAGGAGGGGGAGAGTGGGCTATTCGCGCGTTGGAGGGCTTGGCTGAGGTCAGAAGAGAATTATATCCTCCTTGGAAGATGATATCTGGTATGGACGTGCTCCTCTGGGTCTTCAACTTAGGGCTTTTTGGGGTGTTTTCTTTTTCTTCTGGGATGTCTTTAGGCAGCTCTGGCCTAGAGAAAGCGTGGGGCTCTGGGGAGGACTCTCTCTCTGCAGGCATGTCCCAGAACACCCCTCCGTTCATCTTCAAGGACCCCAGCTTGAGCACCAGGTGAGAGTCAGAGCTCTGTCCGGAGGAACCTGAGTTGTGTTGGTAGGAACCCCTGAGTTTCTGGTTGCAGTCTGAATCAGAGTTGGAGGAATAGTTTGTGTGTGGTTCAGACTGGGCCATCCCAGAGCTGTCAGATCCACTTTGTGACATCTGAGGGGCAGCAGTCTGCTCAATGTTTATTGGCCTTCTCCTGCGTAACCGTGGTGAATTCAGCTTCCGAGAAAACCTCCGCAATTCCACTAAAGCCTCCTCTCCTGATTGGGTGAGCCACGAGTTCCTCATGGCTTGTTGCTCCACTGACTGGGGGGCAGAATTCCTCCGTGTGGATGTGGCTCGTCCTCCCTGTGAGAGAAATCCTTGGGATTCCATTGGACTAATAGTGATAGAAACCTTTGCATTGTTTTCCCTGCATGGAGAAAGTGGGAAAGTGCTGGATTGGTGTCGTGGGTCGTCTATGTCGTGGTCTATGTTAGGATATCCGCCTAGCAACAGGTTGTGCGGCCCGTTGGGTTTGGGTTGAAAGGTTTCTGTTGCCACTCGAGGTAGAGACTGTCTGGAATGGGTCCAGGTCACCCTTCGTTCTTTTATCCCCCTGGACTCAATCCCCTCCTCCCATTGGTTGATGTCTCCGATCTCGCTCACCCTTGCCTCTGACATCATAACCTCATCCATGACCCTGCCACCTCCTTGCCCCTTTTTCATTACCCCGCCTGCAAATGATTGGTTATGAATGTCACTGAGCTTGCGTGGTTGTCCTGGCAACATTGCATCTTTATAGTGCACTGGTTCCTGAGTTGGTTGTTCCGCCTCTGTTGCTATGGACACCAATGTCCCATTCACTGATTGGATGAGAAGTTCCTCAACAGGTTTCACCTCCAAAGAAAAAGGGATTTGTGCTTCTGATTGGTCAGGAGGCTGATCTACTGACTCCTCAATGGTCATCTTGGGCTCTGTAGGGGGTGTGGCTTGTTCCTGAAGCTGTAGGTCTCTCTGTTTGGTCTGCAGTCGTCTGCTGGCCTCTGTCTCTCTCAGGCCCTGCAGTGTTTCCTGTCAATGAATGGAAGAAAGAAAGAGGGATAAGAGGAGAGCATCGATATCACTGTATGTTACACATTATGTACATTGTGCATCTAATCATTCATTCATTGATTTAATACCAAAGAGACCAAAAGGTAACTACAATAAATCATGTCATTACCACTTTAGTCAGTATTTTCTGTCTGTTTACCTGTGCCTTGTGGATGGTGAAGATCCATGTAGAGCAGCTCTCTGGGCTGGAGGTGGAAAAGGTGTAGACATTTGCCGCACAGCCCAGAACACTCACCTCCACCACCACAAACGAACCTGGGAGAGGAAGAGAAGGAAAGAGCGAGGGAGAGATAAAGAAAGAACTGTCATTTAAAACTCTACAACTGGTCTCTGTAGCAAGAGACAGAGCAGCGTTTCATCTTTCCACTTCTAGGATATGTACTGTATGGTCAATGACTGTACTCACAGCCATCTTTGAGTGTGTCACAGCGTGTTCTATCCAGGGCCAGTGGGGGGCGAACTACCTTCAGTCTCTCTGGCTTCTTCTGGACCTTGGTCACCAGCAGCACGTCAGAGAAGAGCAGGGCTGTCACCTCCAGCTTCACCACATAACAGTCGCAACAAGCCCAAAGAAACATGACATCTATATTTTACATGTTAGTCATTTAGCAGATGCTCGAATCCAGAGCAACTTACAGTTAGTGCATTCATCTTAAGATAGCAAGGTGAGACAAACACATATCACAGTCGTAGTAAATACATTTTTCCTCAAAGTAGTTATCATCAAAGTCCGTGCTAATGAGATGATTATTTTAGGAAGAATCCTCTACATGGAAGTCAATGTTTCACTGGAACAGAGTGAGATTCTGTCACTCAACCTACCTTGTGATCCTTCCTTCCTCTGATCTTCAGGGTCTCCTCCAATAGCAGCTTGCGTATGACCCCAGGACCCACCCCTCTGACAGGGCACGTCAAATCAAAACTGCAGAACTCTCTGACATGCTGTGGATGACATCAACATTGACTACTCGCTGTCTGCATCACACATTACAGTATCTATATTGTTTTCTAGGGTTGGTGTAGTTTCCTATCCTGTTCCTAGAAAGGTTTTTCTTCTCTCTTTCACCTTGTCGATTTCCTCATTCATCCCCTCCATCACGTCATATCCCTCTATCTTCTGGGCGGAAAGCGAGAGGGCCTGCTCATCATCCTTAAGCCTCAAGTAGTCATTGATGCTGTCCAGAAACCCATTAACACAAGCCAACTGGAGGAGAGAGAGGGATAGGGAGAGATAGATAGAAAGAGAGAGATAGAGAAAAAAAGAGAGTGAGTGAGAGAGAGAGAGTGAGAGAGAGAGAAACAGAGCGAAGGAGAGTGTGTGTGTGTGTGTGGGACAGAGAGATTTCCTTAATTTGCATTTTCATCTATTACTAGTAGAGGCAATTAGCGATTAGCTAGTAAGAAAATGGTGCTGGAACGCGCAACTTCCTTTTCTAATGAACATGAACAGCCTCAGGCCTGGCAAACTGAATTAAAAGACCTTGATTGAAAAGGCCAGCTCTTCACTCACCATGCCCCTGAGTGTGTGCTGAGTGTGGGGAGCCTGGGTGGTCTTGAGGACAGCCTTCAGCAGCAGGGGGTACTTGGTGATCCTCTGGATGGGTTTGGCCTGCATATCTCCCAGACGCATCCGCTCACACTGGGGATGTGTCTCCACCCACTGTGGACACAGAGAAAAACATTATTTTGTGTCTTTTAGTCTCTAGACCTTATACCCAAAGTTATGGCCTCGGTAGAACTCATGTAAATAGTGTTTTTACTGTGTATGAAATATTATTGTTACATGGTACTGGACAAATTCAAAGGCTTGAAGAACTCATAATGGAGATTCTTTGAAAAAGCTGTAAAAGTGCTTAGACAGCAAAAAACAGCCCAAAACACGTTCTAATCTTTAAGAAGACAATGTGCAGGCTAGGCTCTCTGAGTCATTAGGTCAGAGCGTTGGTGTAACAAGTGTTTGGCCTTCAGGATATTACCAATAACAGAAGGCCTGGATATGGTGATCATCAAAACCACTAGAACATGATCAATAACAGAAGAAGTTCTGCGGATGCTATGACTCAATTCACTGATGTTCCATACTGTGTTACCGTAATGAAGGGTAGTTTGGAGAACCATGTGTGTGACGCAGAGTGACTTTGGGTGAGAGTGAAAGGGTGTGCATGCAATATGTAAACAAGAAGGGGGCTTGTGTATGAAGTGGTGTGTGTGTGTTTGTTTCTGTCTCCCATTCCATGTACCATAATGATGCTATTGGCAAGGACATTCTCACCTTTACTGTTAAGGCAAGTTCTACCAACAAAATACAACCTAGCTCTCTGGTACCCTGCAAACCATGATCCTTTCTGTGTTTTCCACCGTGAGGTAAACGTAAAGGAGTCTGTTGCACATGTTGATAATGCTTTCTGTTCATACTGAGACATGACCTAGACATGACCGCCTTGTTGACCTGGTGGCTACGGAGGTGAGACAAGTGGAGTCACCAACTGAACACATACACAAACATTCCCTTTGCAGAGGAGCCTGGTTTGATGTTGATGATCATGTGTTTTCTTGTCTGCTGAATAAGCCAGATATTGTTGTTGTGGGGGAGGCCAGAGGGAGGGGCTGATTCTGGAGGTGGGCTGCTCATTGGACTACTACTATTGGACTACTACAGCAGTCCTTTTCTGACAAGCTGCTTAAATACCAGCCCCTCGTGTCACTCCTGAACAGCCTCGTAACAGTGCATGCTTGCTACGGTGATATTGGGTAGTCTCTGCCATGTTCACAGGCTGACAGTACCTGGACTTCAGATAGCAGGCCTACATAAGACAAAGCTGATAGCGAGGTACTGCGCTGTGTCAGCAGTCATGGACAGCCTTTCTGTGTGAAGAAGAAGGTGCCATCTGTTTCCCTATGTGTCCAGATATCCTTGTCCTGACATGTTTATATGAATTATGATTTGTGGATTCAAATAAAGTATAAAAAAATGTGTGTGGGTGTGTTTAACTCACCATTAAGTAGGTGTGGAAGTGCAGGTTGGTGTCTGTCAGTTTGCTCGTAATGTCCACTGTGCTCTCCTCCTTACAACAGTAGTGCAGATAGGTGGAGAAACGCTCAGGGAACTACAGACAGAGGGTGGGGATGGGATTAGACAAAGATTGCTGTAAACAAACATGTTTTAAACCCATGACCCGTGTTTCCATTCCTTCCTTTCACCTCCGTTTGACCCTCATACTTTCATCCCATATGTGAACCTGATACTAGATCTGATTGACAGTCAGTACTGTACCTGCAGGCATCCTGCCTCTAACCCCAGGGGGTCAAAGGGCTTCCCCGTCCTGCGGACTTCCTGTAACATGGGATACATCACTTCCTGCCAGAAGAGCCGGTGGGCGCTGAGGATGGAGGGAAGGTTGGAGAAGAGGCTCTCAGGTGTCACCTGAAGAAGAGAGGGACAGGAAAAAGAGGGTGATTTTCTTGATTTTGAACCTACAATCTACCCCACACCTCTGATTTTTTTGGAAGTGTCAATGTCATTATGTGTTGAAATTTGTGTTTGTCTAAAGTCAATAAAAATATATGATAGTTGTAGACCTTTTGTGATAAAAAAAAGATGAAGAGGGTAATTGTTTGACAAAGCTGCAGTGTCTAGCTGAAGAACTCACTCCCCCACATTCTCAGATACTTTCCACATTCTCAGCGGAATTATCTAACATTCTGTTATTGAGCTGAATGTTCCATCTGCCCTGGTGTGTTCTGTGTCAGATAGAGCATATGTTCTCAGTGTGTTAGTATGTCAGCTCAGCAGTATGTACTGTATGTACAGTATGTTGTATGTACAGTAGGTTGTACTACAGCAGCCGGTTTCAACTAGGCCCAAGGGCCCCCCCTTGAAATGGGTACTGGTTTTAAATTCAACCAAAGGTCAAAGTCATTAATGAAAACACACACACACCTGAACCCAGTCAGATCATGCAAAATCCAGCTCAAAAGCACATGCTTAGTTCATTGCAACACATCTATTTGAGTGGTCAGCCGGGAAACACAGATAGGCCCAAAGACCAGAGAGTGAGTTCTAGAGAAAATGTCAAAAACCCTGTGAATGAGAACCCAGCTCATATAGACTGACCTCTAAGAGGAATCCATGCTGGTGCAGGTTGGTAAGAGCTGCCATCACCAACTGAGAAACATAATGACACAAACAAACACGGACATGAAAAATGATATTGCAATAAAAGATGCTATACAGATAACAGTTACTATTCTCATATTTCTATTATGAATAGTCACTGGTTGTTATGGACACATCACTGAAAGACGTTGATACATTTTCAGTAATGAGAGCAGGGTGTCTGTCTGTCTGTCTGTCTTACATCAGTGACAACAGTGAGCTTGTTGATGTAGGTGAGCTCAGTATGGACCAACTCCCACAGCGCCTCCTGTTGGTGCCTCTGGGTCTTACCCATCATCTGATCAGAGAGAGAGAGAGAGAGAGAGAGAGAGAGAGAGAGGGAGAGGGAGAAAGAGATGTGTTGTAAAAGGTAGGAAGAGAGATAGAGGGGGTGGGAGAAAGAGATATGTTGTAAAAGGTAGGGAGAGAGAGGGTGGGAGAAAGAGATATGTTGTAAAAGGTAGGGAGAGAGAGATATGTTGTAAAAGGTAGGGAGAGAGAGATATGTTGTAAAAGGTAGGGAGAGAGAGAGAGAGAGGGTGGGAGAAAGAGATATGTTGTAAAAGTAAGGAGGGATCATTCATTCAGTTGCTTGCGAAAGTATTCACCTCCCTTGGCATTTTTCCTATTTTGTTGCCTTACAACCTGGAATTAAAATAGATTTTTGGGGGTTTGTATCAATAGATTTACAGAACATGCCTACCACTTTGAAGTTGCAAAATATTTTTTATTGTGAAACAAACAAGAAATCAGACCAAAAAACAGAAAACTTGAGTGTGCATAACTATTCGCCCCCCTCCCCCCAAGTCAACACTTCGTAGAGCCACCTTTTGCAGCAATTACAGCTTCAAGTCTCTTGGGGTATGTCTCTATAAGCTTGGCACATATAGCCACTAGGATCTTTGCCCATCCTTCAAGGAAAAACTGCTCCAGCTCCTTCAAGTTGGATGGGTTCCACTGATGTACAGCAATCTTTAAGTCATACCAGAGATTCTCAATTGGATTGCGGTCTGGGCTTTGACTAGGCCATTCCAAGAGATTTAAATGTTTCCCCTTAAACCACCCAAGTGTTGCTTTAGCAGTATGCTTAGGGTCATTGTCCTGCTGGAAGGTGAACCTCTGTCTAAGTCTCAAATCCCTGGAAGACTGAAACAGGTTTCCCTCAAGAATTTCCCTGTATTTAGCGCCATCCATCATTCCTTCAATTCTGACCAGTTTCCTAGTCCCTGCCGATGTAAAACATCTGGTGTTCTCAGGAGATGAGAGGTGTTGGGTTTGCCCCAGACATAGAGTTTTCCTTGATGGCCAACAACCTCAATTTTAGTCTCATCTGACCAGAGTACCTCCTCCCATAGGTTTGTGCGTTTCCCAAATGCCTTTTGGCGAACACCAAACATCTTTGCTTATTTTTTTCTGGCAACTCTTCCATAAAGCCCAGTTCTGTGGAGTATACGGCTTTTAAATTGGTCTTATGGACAGATACTCCAATCTCCGCTGTGGAGCTTTGCAGCTCCTTTATGGTTATCTTTGGTGTCTCTGTTTAATGCTCTCCTTGCCTGGTCCGTGAGTTTTGATGGGCGGCCCTCACTTGTCAGGTTTGTTGTGGTGTCATATTCTTTCCATTTTTTTTATAATGGATTTAACGGTGCTCCGTGGGATGTTCAAAGTTTATGATATTTTTTTATAACCCAACCCTGATCTGTACTTCTCCACAACTTTGTCCCTGACCTTTTTGGAGAGCTCCTTGGTCTTCATAGTGCTGTTGGCTTGGTGGTGCAGCTTGCTTGGTAATGCCGCTTGCTTGGTGATGCCCCTTGCTTGGTGGTGCCCCTTGCTTGGTGGTGCCCCTTGCTTGGTGATGCCCCTTGCTTGGTGGTGCCCCTTGCTTGGTGATGCCCCTTGCTTGGTGGTGCCCCTTGCTTGGTGGTGCCCCTTGCTTGGTGGTGCCCCTTGCTTGGTGATGCCCCTTGCTTGGTGGTGCCCCTTGCTTGGTGATGCCCCTTGCTTGGTGATGCCCCTTGCTTGGTGATGCCCCTTGCTTGGTGGTGCCCCTTGCTTGGTGATGCCCCTTGCTTGGTGGTGCCCCTTGCTTGGTGGTGCCCCTTGCTTGGTGGTGCCCCTTGCTTGGTGGTGCCCCTTGCTTGGTGATGCCCCTTGCTTGGTGGTGCCCCTTGCTTGGTGGTGCCCCTTGCTTGGTGGTGCCCCTTGCTTGGTGATGCCCCTTGCTTGGTGGTGCCCCTTGCTTGGTGATGCCCCTTGCTTGGTGATGCCCCTTGCTTGGTGATGCCCCTTGCTTGGTGGTGCCCCTTGCTTGGTGATGCCCCTTGCTTGGTGGTGCCCCTTGCTTGGTGACTCCCTCCTCTCTACATTTTCCTCTTCTGTCTCTGCTGCTAAAGCCACTTTCTACCACTCTAAAGTCCAAGCATCTGCCTCTAACCCTAGGAAGCTCTTTGCCACCTTCTCCTCCCTCCTGAATCCTCCTCCCCCTCCCCCCTCCTCCCTCTCTGCAGATGACTTCGTCAACCATTTTGAAAAGAAGGTCGACGACATCCGATCCTCGTTTGCTAAGTCAAACGACACCGCTGGTTCTGCTCACACTGCCCTACCCTGTGCTCTGACCTCTTTCTCCCCTCTCTCTCCAGATGAAATCTCGTCTTGTGACGGCCGGCCGCCCAACAACCTGCCCGCTTGACCCTATCCCCTCCTCTCTTCTCCAGACCATTTCCGGAGACCTTCTCCCTTACCTCACCTCGCTCATCAACTCATCCCTGACCGCTGGCTACGTCCCTTCCGTCTTCAAGAGAGCGAGAGTTGCACCCTTCTGAAAAACCTACACTCGATCCCTCCGATGTCAACAACTACAGACCAGTATCCCTTCTTTCTTTTCTCTCCAAAACTCTTGAACGTGCCGTCCTTGGCCAGCTCTCCCGCTATCTCTCTCAGAATGACCTTCTTGATCCAAATCAGTCAGGTTTCAAGACTAGTCATTCAACTGAGACTGCTCTTCTCTGTATCACGGAGGCGCTCCGCACTGCTAAAGCTAACTCTCTCTCCTCTGCTCTCATCCTTCTAGACCTATCGGCTGCCTTCGATACTGTGAACCATCAGATCCTCCTCTCCACCCCTCTCCGAGTTGGGCATCTCCGGCGCGGCCCACGCTTGGATTGCGTCCTACCTGACAGGTCGCTCCTACCAGGTGGCGTGGCGAGAATCTGTCTCCTCACCACGCGCTCTCACCACTGGCGTCCCCCAGGGCTCTGTTCTAGGCCCTCTCCTATTCTCGCTATACACCAAGTCACTTGGCTCTGTCATAACCTCACATGGTCTCTCCTATCATTGCTATGCAGACGACACACAATTAATCTTCTCCTTTCCCCCTTCTGATGACCAGGTGGCGAATCGCATCTCTGCATGTCTGGCAGACATATCAGTGTGGATGACGGATCACCACCTCAAGCTGAACCTCGGCAAGACGGAGCTGCTCTTCCTCCCGGGGAAGGACTGCCCGTTCCATGATCTCGCCATCACGGTTGACAACTCCATTGTGTCCTCCCAGAGCGCTAAGAACCTTGGTGTGATCCTGGACAACACCCTGTCGTTCTCAACTAACATCATGGCGGTGGCCCGTTCTGTAGGTTCATGCTCTACAACATCCCAGAGTACGACCCTGCCTCACACAGGAAGCAGCGCAGGTCCTAATCCAGGCACTTGTCATCTCCCGTCTGGATTACTGCAACTCGCTGTTGGCTGGGCTCCCTGCCTGTGCCATTAAACCCCTACAACTCATCCAGAACGCCGCAGCCCGTCTGGTGTTCAACCTTCCTAAGTTCTCTCACGTCACCCCGCTCCTCCGCTCTCTCCACTGGCTTCCAGTTGAAGCTCGCATCCGCTACAAGACCATGGTGCTTGCCTACGGAGCTGTGAGGGGAACGGCACTCAGTACCTCCAGGCTCTGATCAGGCCCTACACCCAAACAAGGGCACTGCGTTCATCCACCTCTGGCCTGCTCGCCTCCCTACCACTGAGGAAGTACAGTTCCCGCGCAGCCCAGTCAAAACTGTTCGCTGCTCTGGCCCCCCAATGGTGGAACAAACTCCCTCACGACGCCAGGACAGCGGAGTCAATCACCACCTTCCGGAGACACCTGAAACCCCACCTCTTTCAGGAATACCTAGGATAGGATAAAGTAATCCTTCTCACCCCCCCTTAAAAGATTTAGATGCACTATTGTAAAGTGGCTGTTCCACTGGATGTCTTAAGGTGAACGCACTAATTTGTAAGTCGCTCTGGATAAGAGCGTCTGCTAAATGACTTAAATGTAAATGTAAATGTGATGCCCCTTGCTTGGTGGTGCCCCCTGCTTGGTGGTGTCCCTTGCTTGGTGGTGTTGCAAAATCTGGGGCCTTTCAGAACAGGTGTATATATACTGAGATGACGTGACAGATCATGTGACACTTAAATAAAGTCCACCTGTGTGCAATCTAACAAATTATGTGACTTCTGAAGGTAATTGTTTGCACCAGATCTTATTTAGGGGCTTCAAAGCGAAGGGGGTGAAAACATACGAATGCACCACTTTTCCGGTTTTTATTTTAATAATTTTTTTAAACATTTTTTTTTTCCATTTCACTTCACCATTTTCAACTATTTTGTGTATGTCCATTACATGAAATCCAAATAAAAATCCATTTAAATTGCAGGTTGTAATGCAACAAAATAGGACAAATTCCAAGGGGGGTGAATGTACTGTATTAACTAGATAATATGCCTATCATGACTTGCATTGATCAGTAGGTAAATCTGGTTACCGAGTGATTGTGTACTATATCAGTCCAGTTGTTCTCCAGTGTGGCTCCTGTCCCCTCCCCCCCCAAGCTCCAGTTCAGACACACTGGTACTGGGAACGCCTCCAGAGTCCGCTTCAGAGCATCCAACTGCCCTGCGCCCTGACGGAGAGAAAGAGAGAGAGCGAGTGTGTGAAAGAGGGAGAAATATATATATATACAGTGCCTTGCGAAAGTATTCGGCCCCCTTGAACTTTGCGACCTTTTGCCACCTTTCAGGCTTCAAACATAAAGATATAAAACTGTATTTTTTTGTGAAGAATCAACAACAAGTGGGACACAATCATGAAGTGGAACTACATTTATTGGATATTTCAAACTTTTTTAACAAATCAAAAACTGAAAAATTGGGCGTGCAAAATTATTCAGCCCCTTTACTTTCAGTGCAGCAAACTCTCTCCAGAAGTTCAGTGAGGATCTCTGAATGATCCAATGTTGACCTAAATGACTAATGATGATAAATACAATCCACCTGTGTGTAATCAAGTCTCCGTATAAATGCACCTGCACTGTGATAGTCTCAGAGGTCCGTTAAAAGCGCAGAGAGCATCATGAAGAACAAGGAACACACCAGGCAGGTCCGAGATACTGTTGTGAAGAAGTTTAAAGCCGGATTTGGATACAAAAAGATTTCCCAAGCTTTAAACATCCCAAGGAGCACTGTGCAAGCGATAATATTGAAATGGAAGGAGTATCAGACCACTGCAAATCTACCAAGACCTGGCCGTCCCTCTAAACTTTCAGCTCATACAAGGAGAAGACTGATCAGAGATGCAGCCAAGAGGCCCATGATCACTCTGGATGAACTGCAGAGATCTACAGCTGAGGTGGGAGACTCTGTCCATAGGACAACAATCAGTCGTATATTGCACAAATCTGGCCTTTATGGAAGAGTGGCAAGAAGAAAGCCATTTCTTAAAGATATCCATAAAAAGTGTTGTTTAAAGTTTGCCACAAGCCACCTGGGAGACACACCAAACATGTGGAAGAAGGTGCTCTGGTCAGATGAAACCAAAATTGAACTTTTTGGCAACAATGCAAAACGTTATGTTTGGCGTAAAAGCAACACAGCTCATCACCCTGAACACACCATCCCCACTGTCAAACATGGTGGTGGCAGCATCATGGTTTGGGCCTGCTTTTCTTCAGCAGGGACAGGGAAGATGGTTAAAATTGATGGGAAGATGGATGGAGCCAAATACAGGACCATTCTGGAAGAAAACCTGATGGAGTCTGCAAAAGACCTGAGACTGGGACGGAGATTTGTCTTCCAACAAGACAATGATCCAAAACATAAAGCAAAATCTACAATGGAATGGTTCAAAAATAAACATATCCAGGTGTTAGAATGGCCAAGTCAAAGTCCAGACCTGAATCCAATCGAGAATCTGTGGAAAGAACTGAAAACTGCTATTCACAAATGCTCTCCATCCAACCTCACTGAGCTCGAGCTGTTTTGCAAGGAGGAATGGGAAAAAAATTCAGTCTCTCGATGTGCAAAACTGATAGAGACATACCCCAAGCGACTTACAGCTGTAATCGCAGCAAAAGGTGGCGCTACAAATTATTAATTTAAGGGGGCTGAATAATTTTGCACGCCCAATTCTTCAGTTTTTGATTTGTTAAAAAAGTTTGAAATATCCAATAAATGTCGTTCCACTTCATGATTGTGTCCCACTTGTTGTTGATTCTTCAAAAAAAATACAGTTTTATATCTTTATGTTTGAAGCCTGAAATGTGGCAAAAGGTTGCAAAGTTCAAGGGGGCCGAATACTTTCGCAAGGAACTGTATATACAGTTGAAGTTGGAAGTTTACATGCACTTAGGTTGGAGTCAGTAAAACTTGATTTTCAACCACTACACAAATTTCTTTTAACAAACTATAGTTTTGACAAGTTAGTTAGGACATCTACTTTGTGCATGACACAAGTCATTTTTCCAACATTTGTTAACAGACAGATTATTTCACTGTATCACAATTCCAGTGAGTCACAAGTTTACATACACTAAGTTGACTGTGCCTTTAAACAGCTTGGGAAATTCCTGAAAATGATGTCATGGCTTTAGAAGCCTCTGATAGGCTAATTGACATCATTTGAGTCAATTGGAGGTGTACCTGTGGATGTATTTCAAGGCCTACCTTCAAACTCAGTGCCTCTTTGCTTGATATCATGGGAAAATCAAAAGAAATCAGCCAAGACCTCAGAAAATTAAATTGTAGTCTGGTTCATCCTTGGAAGCAATTTCCAAACACCTGAAGGTACCACACAGGTACACCTCCAATTGACTCAAATGATGTCAATTAGCCTATCAGAAGCTTCTAAAGCCATTACATCATTTTCAGGAATTCTCCAAGCTGTTTAAACATACGGTCAACTTGGTGTATGTAAACTTGTGACCCACTGGAATTGTGATACAGTGGATTATAAGTTAAATAATCTGTCTGTTAACAATTGATGGAAAAATTACTTGTGTCATGCACAAAATAGATGTCCTAACCGACTTGCCAAAACTATAGTTTGTTAACAAGAAATTTGTGGAGTGGTTGAAAAACAAATTTGAATGACTCCAACCTAAGTGTATGTAAACTTCCGACTTCAACTGTACACACCACCACCGCCACAACCACCGTTATCAAATTTAGTTAGAAATGGGCTCATAGCAGATATGCTTGAGTGAACAATTGGAGTGTACATTTGCCGAATTCATATTTTCTGTAAGTATGTGGACAGTGGCACTGGCTGTGCGTGTCTGTACATGTGCGTGTCAGGGTGTATTCATGTGTGTAGAGGACAAGTTAAGTGCGTGGGAGGAAAGTACCTCAGGCATGGGGCTCTTGTCAGTCGCTCCCTGGCTGAACAGGACCTGTCTCAGTGCTGCTCGGGGTTTGAAACTTCCAGACGCTCCCTTACTCACAGTGGTATAGTCTGCCACCACTTTCGGCTTCCTCTGAAAATGATGGAGAATATAATGTCAATATACAGTATGTGTTTGTTGTGGTAGCTTGAATATTAGGAAGTACACATAGCCTTCTGGTAGGCTGGGTGAAGTTTCTAGCATTTGGCTTCAGGATGTAGATTAAGTGTCATGGGGGCCTCAAGTTTAGGGATGATTTCAAACTGATCCTGCATCTACAAACAGAAGCTGAAGTTCATAGCCCTCACATGGTATCCCACAGTATTGAATCTGCGTTTGTCTGCTGACACCCTGTGGTTGGTAGTTGTCTCTGCAGCCAGAGTTAGTCCATCTGTCACGCCCTCCTCTCTCTCCACCTCCCTCTGTCTCTCTTCCTCTCCTCCATTCCTCCACTGCTCCACCACTTCCCCTGGCTGAGTCACATCACCTCCCCTTCCTTCATTGAAAGAGGTTGTTGCTTTTGAGGAAAGGCTGAAGAGATAAGAGAGCATAAACACAATGTTGGCCTATTGCTTGGGGCTTACAGAGAGAGAGATGGAGGGAGAGACACAGAGAGAGATGGAGGGAGAGATGGAGGGAGAGAAGCAGAGGGAGATATGGAGGGAGAGACACAGAGAGAGATGGAGAGAAGCAGAGGGAGAGATGGAGGGAGAGAATCAGAGGGAGAGATGGAGGGAGAGACAGAGAGAGATGGAGGGAGAGAAGCAGAGGGAGAGATGGAGGGAGAGAAGCAGAGGGAGATATGGAGGGAGAGACACAGAGAGAGATGGAGAGAAGCAGAGGGAGAGATGGAGGGAGAGAATCAGAGGGAGAGATGGAGGGAGAGACAGAGAGAGAGATGGAGGGAGAGAAGCAGAGGGAGAGATGGAGGGAGAGAAGCAGAGGGAGAGATGGAGGGAGAGAAGGAGGGAGAGAAGCAGAGGGAGAGATGGAGGGAGAGAAGCAGAGGGAGAGATGGAGGGAGAGACAGAGGGAGAGATGCAGAGGGAGAGATGGAGGGACAGAGAGAGAGAGATGGAGGGAGAGACACAGAGAGAGATGGAGGGAGAGAAGCAGAGGGAGAGATGGAGGGAGAGACAGAGGGAGAGATGGAGGGAGAGACAGAGAGAGAGATGGAGGGAGAGACAGAGAGAGAGATGGAGGGAGAGAGAGAGAGATGGAGGGAGAGACAGAGAGAGATGGAGGGAGAGACACAGAGAGAGATGGAGGGAGAGAAGCAGAGGGAGAGACACAGAGAGAGATGGAGGGAGAGAAGCAGAGGGAGAGATGGAGGGAGAGAAGGAGGGAGAGATGGAGGGAGAGATGGAGGGAGAGAAGCAGAGGGAGAGATGGAGGGAGAGATGCAGAGGGAGAGATGGAGAGATGGAGGGAGAGAAGCAGAGGGAGAGATGGAGGGAGAGATGCAGAGGGAGAGATGGAGGGAGAGATGGAGGGAGAGACAGAGAGAGAGATGCAGAGGGAGAGACAGAGGGAGAGATGGAGGGAGAGACAGAGAGAGAGATGGAGGGAGAGATGCAGAGGGAGAGATGGAGGGAGAGATGCAGAGGGAGAGAGGGAGGGAGAGACAGAGAGAGAGATGCAGAGGGAGAGACAGAGGGAGAGATGGAGGGAGAGAAGCAGAGGGAGAGATGGAGGGAGAGACAGAGAGAGAGATGGAGGGAGAGAAGCAGAGGGAGAGATGGAGGGAGAGACAGAGAGAGAGATGGAGGGAGAGAAGCAGAGGGAGAGATGGAGGGAGAGATGCAGAGGGAGAGACACAGAGAGAGATAGAGGGAGAGAAGCAGAGGGAGAGACACAGAGAGAGATGGAGGGAGAGATGCAGAGGGAGAGATGGAGGGAGAGATGGAGGGAGAGATGGAGGGAGAGATGCAGAGGGAGAGATGGAGGGAGAGATGCAGAGGGAGAGATGGAGGGAGAGACAGAGGGAGAGATGGAGGGAGAGATGGAGAGAGAGAGAGGGAGAGATGGAGGGAGAGATGCAGAGGGAGAGATGGAGGGAGAGATGGAGGGAGAGATGCAGAGGGAGAGATGGAGGGAGAGATGCAGAGGGAGAGATGGAGGGAGAGATGGAGGGAGAGATGCAGAGGGAGAGATGGAGGGAGAGATGGAGGGAGAGATGGAGGGAGAGATGGAGGGAGAGATGCAGAGGGAGAGATGGAGGGAGAGATGCAGAGGGAGAGATGGAGGGAGAGACAGAGGGAGAGATGGAGGGAGAGATGCAGAGGGAGAGATGGAGGGAGAGATGGAGGGAGAGATGCAGAGGGAGAGATGGAGGGAGAGATGCAGAGGGAGAGATGGAGGGAGAGATGGAGGGAGAGATGCAGAGGGAGAGATGGAGGGAGAGATGGAGGGAGAGATGCAGAGGGAGAGATGGAGGGAGAGATGCAGAGGGAGAGATGGAGGGAGAGATGCAGAGGGAGAGATGGAGGGAGAGATGGAGGGAGAGATGGAGGGAGAGATGGAGGGAGAGATGGAGAGGGAGAGATGGAGGGAGAGATGCAGAGGGAGAGATGGAGCGAGAAACAGAGGGTGAGAGGGAGGGAGAGAAGCAGAGGGAGAGAGGGAGGGAGAGATGCAGAGGGAGAGATGGAGGGAGAGATGCAGAGGGAGAGATGCAGAGGGAGAGATGGAGGGAGAGATGCAGAGGGAGAGATGGAGGGAGAGATGGAGGGAGAGATGGAGGGAGAGATGCAGAGGGAGAGATGGAGGGAGAGAAGCAGAGGGAGAGATGGAGGGAGAGATGCAGAGGGAGAGATGGAGGGAGAGAAGCAGAGGGAGAGATGGAGGGAGAGAAGCAGAGGGAGAGATGGAGGGAGAGAAGCAGAGGGAGAGATGGAGGGAGAGATGCAGAGGGAGAGATGGAGGGAGAGAAGCAGAGGGAGAGATGGAGGGAGAGAAGCAGAGGGAGAGATGGAGGGAGAGATGCAGAGGGAGAGATGGAGGAGAAGAGAGGGAGCAGATGGGAGAGATGCAGAGGGAGAGATGGAGGGAGAAGATGGAGGGAGAGAAGGAGAGAGGAGGGAGAGATGCAGAGGGAGAGATGGAGGGAGAGATGCAGAGGGAGAGATGGAGGGAGAGATGGAGATGCAGAGGGAGAGATGGAGGGAGAGATGCAGAGGGAGAGATGGAGGGAGAGATGGAGGGAGAGATGGAGGGAGAGATGCAGAGGGAGAGATAGAGGGAGAGATGGAGGGAGAGATGCAGAGGGAGAGAGGGAGGGTGGTAGTAGAAAGGAGACTAGGCAGAGCATGGGATTACTATGTAGTTAATTTAAAAGAGAACGTATTCTTAATGATTGACCTGGTTAATAAAGGTTAGATACTTAAATGAACAAGGAACCAAAAGGGGGAAGTCCAATGAGGGGAAATGAAACTTGAGGAACTAAGAAGACAGAGGAACTTACATTTCTAACAAAACACGCACATGGGTACCTCCCATTTAGCATGAGCACAGTAAATAAAGCCAAGACATGGGCTGCAGAATGTAAATCACTACAGGCCATTGAAACACAATGTAGTGGCAAGGTATTGTGACCTTAATACCACTTTGTTTCTGCTTCAGTCAAGCTGTTATGATCTTGCCAAAAATCTATAATGATGATGACAATGATTACCTCTATGCAATAATGAATGCATTGTCAGGTACACAGGCTAGCAGTAAGGGGGACATAACAGAGATGACAGGAATAGCCTCAATCTGGCACTGATAGAGTCACAGGGCTCTCAGCTTTAGTTACAGTATGACCAAGGTGAAACCTCATAAACAACTACACCTTACACAAATTCACGCATACCTGACCCTCACCCAAATACACCAACTACAGTATGTCCTCTAAGGGCTTTGGGTTACACAGCAAAAATGTACCTTGAGTTCCCAGCCATACATCCATCACACCAAAGACATCAACCTACAGTAATCTAGAGCAGTGTTTCCCAAACTCAGTCCTGGGGCCCTCCCTGGGTGCATGTTTTGGTTTTTACCTTAGCACTACACAGCTGATTCAAATAACCAACTCATTGTCAGCTGTGGGCAAAAACCAAAATGTGCATCGGGGGGGGGGGGGGGGGGGCAGGACTGAGTTTGGGAAACCCCAATCTAGAGCTTTAAAGCAGTGAATAATACACACACGATACAAGATACACACACACTGGGGCGGCAGGGTAGCCTAGTGGTTAGAGCATTGGACTAGTAACCGGAAGGTTGCAAGTTCGAATCCCCGAGCTGACAAGGTACAAATCTGTCGTTCTGCCCCTGAACAGGCAGTTAACCCACTGTTCCTAGGCCGTCATTGAAAATAAGAATTTGTTCTTAACTGACTTGCCTAGTAAAATAATGGTAAAATAAAAAAAATACTTTCAAAGAGCGTAAATAGTCTCTCTTACACATTCACACACAATCCACGCCACAGTGCCTAACATCAAAACGCCTGCTCCATGACATCAGTGATTTAATCAGACACTCATGACAAGATGTCAACCACCTGTTTACATTCACTATATCTCACTAGTAAAAACCCATTAATGCTGGTGACTTCAAGTATCATTTAAACACAATCATCTATGACACCAGGCCAACACACAGCAGCCACGTTGGTTCTGAGGGGAACCTCAAATCAACACACATAAACGAACACATCACAACACAGTATAAGATAAGTGTACTGATTATTGTACAAAGAAGAAACGTCAGATTGTCAAGGCATTGATTGAGTGTAATAATAAAATATACAATGTCCCAGATAGTGCCTTCACAAGTATACTTCTACGGAAATAAAGTTAAATTAATTACCTGGCTTCGGTTGGATCCATCTTGATTCAGACAGTCATCTTTCGTTTCTGTTGGCTCTCTGTCTTTCTCTCTTTGATTCGGTCCCTCCCTATCCTGCCTCCTTCCCTCCCTTTCTCTAGCACCCCTGCCCTCTAACTGGCCTGACGAGAAAAACTGGATTCCTAAGATAACAAATCTGCGCTACGGCCTAGTTAATGTGTAGCAGTGGTGTTTGTTATGAGGGTGGCGCCGATTCATTTCTTTTGGCTAGATGGTTTGTGTTGTTTCATGTCGATCAGTGATAGCGATCATTCTGAGGAGGTAATAGTTCTACAGGAAGTGATCATGTCCTCTAAAACCCTGTGAGGAGTCTCTACCTAGAGAGATGTGAAGAGCACCGCCTATAAGGGTTAGAAAACAGAGAGTGAGACACAGAATGGTAGTTGACTGAGGAACGAGGTGATTGAAAAAGAGGATAACTGTCAAATGACAGGCAGATCAGCAGACATGTAGAGAGGACGTGGGAAGAGAAGTGGAAAAGGTTAGAGAGGGGATGTGGCGACAGGTGAAGAGACAGGGGGGGGGTAACGATAAAAAGAGAGCAAAAAAGACAGAGAGGGAGAGTGATGCTACGTCGAGGAATGCAGAGACTACATACCAGATGTTATACACACCATTACACCGTCACACACACACACAGACCACACAGCCAGACATGCAATTAATGAGCAAGAAAACAAAGCTATACATAATGTATGCTGCAGTCATACACTGAATATAATAGTATCTAACACTTACAGTCATACACTGAATAGAACAGTAGCTAACACTTACAGTCATACACTGAATAGAACAGTAGCTAACACTTACAGTCATACACTGAATAGAACAGTATCTAACACTTACAGTCATATACTGAATAGAACAGTAGCTAACACTTACAGTCATACACAGAATAGAACAGTAGCTAACACTTACAGTCATACACAGAATAGAACAGTATCTAACACTTACAGTCATACACAGAATAGAACAGTAGCTAACACTTACAGTCATATACAGAATAGAACAGTATCTAACACTTAGTCATACACTGAATAGAACAGTAGCTAACACTTACAGTCATATACTGAATAGAACAGTATCTAACACTTACAGTCATACACTGAATAGAACAGTAGCTAACACTTACAGTCATATACTGAATAGAACAGTAGCTAACACTTACAGTCATACACAGAATAGAACAGTATCTAACACTTAGTCATAATAACAACTGCATACCAGGTCATTTTACAAGATATTCTTTATTTATAAATATAGACAATTAATCAAAATTGTTCATACCTTAATCAAACAAAGCAATGTCTGCATATACTGTAAAAAAATAGTTTGTCTTTAGTAAAATCACCTGTAACAATTCAATGTTAAAAAGTGCTGTCTAATATCATACAATCCAATACATGGCATTTCACTGTACTTGTGCACCTGACATTAAAAACTAAACTTGAGTGCCATCTATCTACAGTGGCAAGAAAAACAATGTGAACCCTTTGGAATAATCTGGATTTCTGCATAAATTGGTTGTACAATTAGATCTGAACTTCATCTAAGTCACAGACAAACACAGTCTGTTTAAACTAATAACACACAAATTACTGTATTGTTATTGTCTGTATTGAATACATCATTTAAACATTCAGTGTAGGTTGGAAAAGTATGTGAACCCCTAGGCTAATGACTGCTCCAAAAGCTAATTGGAGTCAGGAGTCAGCTGAACCCCTAGGCTAATGACTGCTCCAAAAGCTAATTGGAGTCAGGAGTCAGCTGAACCCCTAGGCTGAATGACTGCTCCAAAAGCTAATTGGAGTCAGGAGTCAGCTGAACCCCTAGGCTAATGACTGCTCCAAAAGCTAATTGGAGTCAGGAGTCAGCTGAACCCCTAGGCTAATGACTGCTCCAAAAGCTAATTGGAGTCAGGAGTCAGCTGAACCCTAGGCTAATGACTGCTCCAAAAGCTAATTGGAGTCAGGAGTCAGCTGAACCCCTAGGCTAATGACTGCTCCAAAAGCTAATTGGAGTCAGGAGTCAGCTGAACCCCTAGGCTAATGACTGCTCCAAAAGCTAATTGGAGTCAGGAGTCAGCTGAACCCCTAGGCTAATGACTGCTCCAAAAGCTAATTGGAGTCAGGAGTCAGCTGAACCCCTAGGCTAATGACTGCTCCAAAAGCTAATTGGAGTCAGGAGTCAGCTGAACCCCTAGGCTAATGACTGCTCCAAAAGCTAATTGGAGTCAGGAGTCCAAAAGCTAATTGGAGTCAGGAGTCAGCTGAACCCCTAGGCTAATGACTGCTCCAAAAGCTAATTGGAGTCAGGAGTCAGCTGAACCCCTAGGCTAATGACTGCTCCAAAAGCTAATTGGAGGAGTCAGCTGAACCCTAGGCTAATGACTGCTCCAAAAGCTGAATTGAGTCAGGAGTCAGCTGAACCCTAGGCTAATGACTGCTCCAAAAGCTAATTGGAGTCAGGAGTCAGCTGAACCCCTGGCTAGTCATTGGAGTCAGGAGTCAGCTGAACCCCTAGGCTAATGACTGCTCCAAAAGCTAATTGGAGTCAGGAGTCAGCTGAACCCCTAGGCTAATGACTGCTCCAAAAGCTAATTGGAGTCAGGAGTCAGCTGAACCCCTAGGCTAATGACTGCTCCAAAAGCTAATTGGAGTCAGGAGTGGAGTCAGGCTAATGAGTCAAAAGCTGGAGAACAGCTGAACCCCTAGGCTAATGACTGCTCCAAAGCTAATTGGAGTCAGGAGTCAGCTGAACCCCTAGGCTAATGACTGCTCCAAAAGCTAATTGGAGTCAGGAGTCAGCTGAACCCCTAGGCTAATGACTGCTCCAAAAGCTAATTGGAGTCAGGAGTCAGCTGAACCCCTAGGCTAATGACTGCTCCAAAAGCTAATTGGAGTCAGGAGTCAGCTGAACCCCTAGGCTAATGACTTCTCCAAAAGCTAATTGGAGTCAGGAGTCAGCTAAACTGGATTCCAATCAATGAGATGAGATAGGAGATGTTGGTTAGAGCTGCCCTGCCCTATAAAAAAACCTGTCTATTTGTGGAAAAATCACCCTGATTAACTCTTCTATCACAGTTTACCTATTTGCTTATGGTTTTACCTACACCTAGTGACCTGCTTTTAAATTATATGAACAAAAAAATATTCCGTTTTATTTGGAATGGCAAGCCAGACAAAATTAAAAGGGCCTATTTATATAACGAATATGAATTCGGTGGGCAGAAATTATTAAATGTTAAAGCATTAGACCTCTCACTAAAGGCATCAGTCATACAAAAGTTATACTTAAATCCAAACTGGTTCTCTTGTCAATTGGTACAAATGTCTCATCCTATATTCAGGAAGGGCCTTTTCCCCTTTATTCAGATTACACCGGCTCACTTTCGATTGTTTGAAAAGGAAATCATCTCGAAAATATCTTAATTTTTTAAACAAGCCTTAGAAGTTTGCAATTTCAGTTTAATCCACCTGAAAGGACAGAACAAATAGTACAACAAATATTGTGGTTAAATTCAAATATAGTAATTGATCAAAAAAACTGTATTTGCCGAAAAAATTTTTTTTAAAGGTATAATTTTAGTGAATGATATCATAAATAGGACTGGTGGAGTTATGTCACACATGCAGCTAACACAGACATATGGAAATGTCTGCTCTACCCAAAATTACAACCAATTAATTGCAGCATTACCACAAAAATGGAAGAGGCAAGTAGAAGGGGGGAAAAGTAAGGAACTTGTATGTCGGCCCTGTATTAAAGAACATAAATGGTTAAAGAAAAGTGGATGATCCAGAAGAAGATTGGGAGAATGTCATATGGTCAGATGAAACCAAAATATAACTTTTTGGTAAAAACTCAACTCGTCGTGTTTGGAGGACAACGAATGCTGATTTGCATCCAAAGAACACCATACCTACTGTGAAGCATGGGGGTGGAAACATCATGCTTTGGGGCTGTTTTTCTGCAAAGGGACCAGGACGACTGATCCGTGTAAAGGAAAGAATGAATGGGGCCATGTATCGTGAGAGTTTGAGTGAAAACCTCCTTCCATCAGCAAGGGCATTGAAGATGAAACGTGGCTGGGTCTTTCAGCATGACAATGATCCCAAACACACCGCCCGGGCAACGAAGGAGTGGCTTCGTAAGAAGCATTTCAAGGTCCTGGAGTGGCCTAGCCAGTCTCCAGATCTCAACCCCATAGAAAATCTTTGGAGGGAGTTGAAAGTCCATGTTGCCCAGCAACAGCCCCAAAACATCACTGCTCTAGAGGAGATCTGCATGGAGGAATGGGCCAAAATACCAGCAACAGTGTGTGAAAACCTTGTGAAGACTTACAGAAAACGTTTGACCTCTGTCAAATAAACTTTTGTTATTGACCAAATACTTATTTTCCACCATAATTTGCAAATAAATTCATTAAAAATCCTACAATGTGATTTTCTGGATTGTTTTTCTCATTTTGTCTGTCATAGTTGAAGTGTACCTATGATGAAAATTACAGGCCTCTCATCTTTTTAAGTGGGAGAACTTGCACAATTGTTGGCTGACTAAATACTTTTTTGCCCCACTGTATGTGTATATGTATGCATGCGTGTATGGATATATATATTTACCAAAAAATATGGGGGATTGGAAATGATGCAGACAATTACATTGGAAGCAACATTCTAAAAATATATATATATTTATTTATTTTTTAAATTAAAAATAAACTCACAAAATTTGAGTTTGCTATTCACAAGAAGCATTGCCTGATGTGAACCATGCCTCGAACAAAAGACCCAAGATTAAGAATTGTTGACACCAGGCAAAGCAGGAAAGGGTTACAAAAGTATCTCTAAAAGCCTTGATGTTCATCAGTCCACGGTAAGACAAAATTGTCTAAAAATGGAGAAAGTTCAGCACTGTTTCTACTCTCCCTAGGAGTGGCCATCCTGCAAAGATGACTGCAAGAGCACAGCACAGAATGCTCAATGAGGTTAAGAAGAATCCTAGAGTGTCAGCTAAAGACTTACAGAAATCTCTGTAACATGCTAACATCTCTGTTGACGAGTCTACGATACGTAAAATACAAAACAAGAATGGTGTTCATGGGAGGATACCAGGGAAGAAGCCACTGCTGTCCAAAAACATTGCTGCATGTCTGAAGTTTGCAAAAGTGCACCTGGATGTTCCACAGCGCTACTGGCAAAATATTCTGTGGAGAGATGAAACTACAGTTGAGTAGTTTGGAAGGATCACACAACACTATGTGTGGAGAAATAAGGCACAGCACACCAACATCAAAACCTCATCCCAACTGTAAACTATGGTCGAGGCTGCTATGCTGCTTCAGGGCCTGGACAGCTTGCTATCAGACGGAACAATTCATTCCCAAGTTTATCAAGACATTTTTCAGGAGAATGTAAGGCTGTCTGACAATTGAAGCTCAACAGAAGTTAGGTGATGCAACAGGACAACAACTCAAAACTAAAGAAGTAAATCAACAACAGAATGGCTTCCACAGAAGAAAATAAGCCTTCTGGAGTGGCCCAGTCAAAGTCCTGACCTCAACCAGATTGAGGTGCTGTGGCATGACCTCAAGAGAGCGGTTCACACCAGACATCCCAAGAATATTGCTGAACTGAAACAGTTTAATAAATAAGAATGGTCCAAAATTCCTCCTGACCGTTGTGCAGGTCTGATCCGCAACTACAGAAAACGTTTGGTTGAGGTTATTGCTGCCAAAGAGGGTCAACCAGTTATTAAATCCAAGTGTTCACATACTTTTCCACCCTGCACTGTGAGTGTTTACACGGTGTGTTCAATAAAGACATGAAAACGTAGAATTGTCAGTGTGTCATTAGTTTAATCAGACTGTGTTTGTCTATCGTTGTGACCTAGATGCACATCAGATCAAATTTTATGACCAATTTATGCAGAAGTCCAGGTAATTCCAAAGGGTTCACATACTTTTCCTTGCCACTCTATCCATCCCTAGTTTCCATGTTTAGTCTCCCAGAGATCAGTCAGCCCTGCAGAGTGACAGGTGTGTCCTCTGACTAAGTGATGCTGAATAATGGCGGCATGATGATGGGGCTTTAAGGAATGTCAATAACTCAGGGATAACACCTGCAGAAGACCTGCCTGTGCCCTAACAGTACTGACACAACTATTACTGTACAGATAGAAGAATCAATCACTTGTGGTGATCCAAAACCACAGCAGAGAGACAACCTGGATGGGTGTGATTGAATAGTACAGTGAGAAGACAGATTGATACATACCTAACCTATTTTGTAAAACAAGAATATGTACATCAAGACAGTAGTAAAAGACAGCAAAACTACAGTAGTTTTATCTTCACGCCCAAGCAGCAACTTATCAAATAACCATTCAAATATACAACATCCTCCTATGCAGTATTAATAACCATATACAAACCAATACAAAGACTTCAAATATGACATATAATGCTAATATCTTTTGATATGTTTGTGGTTGATTAATGCAAGATCGAGACAGAAGGAATCTGTATAGCTTTTAGCTTCCCCATCTAAATATTTGCTTGAGTACTACTGCAACACCAGTAAATAATACATTTCACATTTACATTTTAGGCATCCTTATCCAGAGCGATTCACAGGAGAAAGTATGGTTAAGTGTCTTGTTCAAGGGCACAGACAGATTTTTATCACGTTATCAGCTCAGGGATTTGAACCAGCAACCTTTCAGTTACTGGCTACCTGTCGCCACCTAATACTCAGTAATATAGAACTGTAATACTATAGATGGGTGTTAAATCTGTATTACTCTAAACACGACATTTAACTAAATTCTTAGTGTGGTTCTCATACCTGTGTGTGACACATTACAAGTTTGCCTGTTTTACAAACAACACTGTCTAAAACTGCTTTGTAACATACGATTCCTCACTCATTGGTTTGAATGAGCAACAAAAAAAACCTGAGAACAGTATAAGTTACAGTTGGCAATCAATAATCTGGCTCACTGCCAAAAGATTATATAATACATTAGGAAATATTGTGAAAGCATGGCATCACTTCCACCTAGTCTATCAGATCTGGACCAGGTGGAACAACTACCATATTGCTTACACTGTACCAATCCTATTCTCTCAGGTCTACACAAGTGAGGTCAGGGACAAGGGGATGAGTCTGTGTGCCTGATCTTCTCTCTCTCCCTCTACTGATATCCATACATGGTCTATACAGTCTGCATCTCTCTCCCTCTACTGATCTCCATACTTGGTCTATACAGTCTGCATCTCTCTCCCTCTACTGATATCCATACATGGTCTATACAGTCTGCATCTCTCTCCCTCTACTGATCTCCATACTTGGTCTATACAGTCTGCATCTCTCTCCCTCTACTGATCTCCATACTTGGTCTATACAGTCTGCATCTCTCTCCCTCTACTGATCTCCATACTTGGTCTCCAGCTCCTCTGCAGTCCCTCCCAGGTCCATGTCTCTCAGCTTATCCAGCAGGTGGTACAGTAGAGGGCGTGCTAGCACCCCTCCCCCTCCCTGAGCACTTCCCTTAGCCCAGACCCTCAGCATCTGGTACTGGGCTTCCTTAGTGTCACGGAGGTGGTCATTCTCAGCCCTCTCTATAACGATGTCACTCACACCCAGCGAACGCACCAGCTCCTTCACACGACGCAGAGGAACTTGGTCCAACACAGAGTAGATCAACTCAGAGACTGGAGGGAGAGAGGAACAGAGAGAGGTGATAGGAGGGGAGTTAGATTAAAATAGAGTTCAATATACACTACATGGCTAAAAGTACATGGACACCATAGACAAACATTGGCAGTAGAATGGCCTTACTGAAGAGCTCAGTGACTTTCAACGTGGCACCGCCATAGGATGCCACCTTTCCAACAAGTCAGTTCGTAACATTTCTGCCCTGCTAGAGCTGCCCCGGTCAACTGGTCAACAATTTGATTGATTGATCCTGAGGGTTGCATCACTGCCTGGTATGGCAATTGCTCGGCCTCAGACCGCAAGGCACTACAGACGGTAGTGCGTACGGCCCAGTACATCACTGGGGCCAAGCTTCCTGCCATCCAGGACCTCTATGCCAGGCGGTGCCAGAGGAAGGCCCTAAAAATGGTTAAAGACTCCAGCCACTCTAGTCATAGACCGTTCTCTCTGCTACCGCACAGAAAGCGGTACCGGAGTGCAAAGTCTAGGTCCAAAAGGTTTCTTAACAGCGTCTACCCCCAAGCCATAAGACTCAGCTAATCAAAGGACTACTCAGACCCCTCTTCTACACTGCAGCTACTCTCTGTTTATTATCTATGCAGTCACTTAACTCTACCTACTTGTACATACTGCTATTGTTATTTTACTGCTGCAGTTTAATTATTTGTTACTTTTACTTTTTATTAACACTTATTTTTCAGAACTTCTTAAAGCATTGTTGGTTAAAGGCTTGTAAGTAAGCATTTAACTGTAAGGTCTACACCTGTTGTATTCGGCACATGTGCCAAATAACATTTGATTTGATTTGTAAAGCTCACCGCCATTGGACTCTGGAGCAGTGGAAACGAGTTCTCTGGAGTCATGAATCACGCTTTACTATCTGGCAGTCCAACGGACAAATCTGGGTTTGGTGGATGCCAGGAAAAAGCTACCTGCCCGAATGCATAGTGCCAACTGTAAAGTTTGGTGGATGAGGAATAATGATTTGGGACTGTTTTTCATGGTTCTGGCTAGGCACCTTAGTTCCAGTGAAGGGAAATCTTAACTCTACAGCATACAATGACATTCTAGACAATTCTGTGCTTCCAACTTTGTGGCAACAGTTTGGGAAGGCCCTTTCCCGTTTCAGCATGACAATGCCCCCTTGCACAAAGCGAGGTCCTTACAGAAATGGTTTGTTGAGATCGGTGTGGAAGAACTTGACAGGTCTGTACAGAGCTCTGACCTCAACCCCATCGAACACCTTTGGGAGGAATTGGAACGTAGACTGTGAGCCAGGCCTAATCGCCCAAAATCGGTGCCTGACCTCACTAATGCTCTTGTGGCTGAACGGAAGCAAGTTCCCGCAGCAATGTTTCAACATCTAGTGGAAAGCCTTTCAAGAAGAGTGGAGGCTGTTATAGCAGAAAAGGGGGGACCAACTCCATATTAACGCCCATGATTTTGGAATGAGATGTTTGACAAGCAGGTGTCCACATACACTATATGGCCAAAAGTATCTAAAAAAAACATTCACATTCCAACACACAAAGCTTGGTTTTCGTGAATTTTCAGAACATTTGGGGGAGTAAAAATGTATTTCCATTCAAGAAAACTTAACCCTAACCTTAACCCAACCCTAACTCCTAGCCCTAACCTTTAAAATCCTCACCTTTTCAGAATTGTCCTACCTTGTCAGAACATTCTGATGACTTGTCAGGACATTCTAGTCCGGATAAGATAGGGAAACATGTGCACCCAGACACGTTCGCATGCACACACATGCACACACATGCACACACACACTTACTCTTGATCTCCTTGGGGACACAGTCCGGTAGCTTGCTGAGGAGCTCCTGTTCACACTCACACACTGGGATACTCTGGTTGAGAACGTTCTCTGAGGCCTGTTGGATCAGCCTCTACAATCACAGAAAATGGAAAACATCAGAATTCTACTATATAGAACTGCATCCGATCCCAGTACATCCTAAACCCGGGGAGCACAACACAATCAATAAAGGAAATCCTATTGGTTTCCTCCCATCACTATGGTGCAAAAAGTCTATAAATGCACTTGAGTGTTCAAAACAGTAGTTGAAATGGTATCTATTTTTTCTCCAATAAAACCCTTTAAAAGGTTTTTATCAGACTGGGTTTGTCCAGTCAGGTCAGAGGTGAAATACAAGATGTCAGGGGTCAAAGGTGAGAGGTCAGAGATGTGTCTCACCCGAGTAGACTTCTCGGAGCCCTGAGAGGTGATCTCAGCAGAGAGAAAGGAGCTTGACCCCTTCGGTTTCCGACGGACCACTAGTACGCCCATGATCCCCATCACCACCAGCAGCACCACACAAACACAGCCGAACGCAGCCAACAGGTAGGGAGACCAAACACCCCATCCAGTGTCTTTAGCTGGAAAGAGGGGCAGACATGCAGAGTGAGAGGATGAATACATGCTGCAGCCCTTACGGCAAAATGTGAAACAGCCACTACTGAAACAGTCTAATTCCAATATATTTAAGCATAACAAAAAAAAGTTTCAAAGTATCTTGTGACCCACCAAATAAACAAACTGTTTCTAGCCAGAACCCAGCCACAAAGTATCAGAAACTCACGTTTGGGAGTGGGATCTGTGCCTGAAGCACACTCCTGCTGACAGTCAACTGATCTACAACTGGAGAGAAGATACACAGAGGAAATGGTATGTTATTGAAGAGGAAGTGGCCCGTTTGTGAAGAGGAAATGATTAGTATTGAGTCATGTGAAGAACAGCTCCACAGAAGAACCATTCAGGCCTGTTGCAGCATACCCCCCTCCGGAAAGACAGAACACTGAAAGAGACCAGCGCTTTATCAGTGGTCAGCACTGCCTAAGGTCTTGATGAGCAGTAAATTAGGGTGAATCAGGTGTGTTAGTGCTGGGCGGGAACTAAAGCCTGGACATGATGACCTTCTCCAACCTTACATAGCAACAGACTGTAGGTCTCCAGGACCAGGGTTGGTGTGACCGCAAAACAGCTGACATGGCAAAACGCTTCTGTCTTTTTAACTCACCCACGGAAAGAAGTTTGTTGCACAACGTTGCAGACAGTTTCTATTAAACTTCCCATTTAATGCAGAATGTTCATGAAGCAGACAAACCCAAGAGTTTTGACAGACAAGCCAGTACTTACTTTTGGCATGGAAGACAGTTCCTGTTGTTTTTCTTGTTTCGGAAGCCCTTACATTCACACACTGTATCGCTCTCTGGAGTACCTGTCAACAACAGTATGTACACTCAGTACACACACAAACAAATAGTACAACAAAACAAAAAAAGGGCTGCCCTTATTATGTAATAACCATTATACTGTGTAATCCATAAGTAAATACCAGGTTGGGTGGAAAAATGTGAAACATTATGAAGACAAAACTCACATGGTTGCGTTTCTCTCTCTCCAGGTCCACATGTCTTGCAACGGAGGCACTCCCGTGTTACTGAGTTTATTCTCTTTTTGTAGAAGCCTTCAATGCAGCGACACACTGCGTTCCTACTCTTCTTGCATGGCGACACCTCTTCCTCATTGTCTACTGGTGTATGGAACAACACAGCCAAGAACAGAGAGAAAGAGAATGCGGAGGGGGACAGAGAGAGAAGGCATTTGTTATCATACCATACTGAGACCATCTATAGTGATGACATTTTTTTTTTATGGATTTTGTAAAAAAAAAAGGCATGTTATTGTAAATTGTACGTTTTTCTAAATAAATGTATAGTACCATCACAGCGTGTACAACGGAGGCAGTTCTTGGCGTAGTTACTCCTCTCTAGGTATGTCCTGCCCTCTTTACAGGGTTCACATTGGCTCTCACCCTCTTTAGTGCAGTCCTCCTTCAACTTAAACCCTGTAGAACACAAGGCATACATACTCTAAGGGAACACAATCCAGCATATTTATTGAATGTAAAACCTGGTAATACAGAGCTAAAACTAGGTTAGAGAGTGACAAATATAGTAAACAGTATGTAAGGCCTATAGTGTGACAGATGACAGGGAAGACAATAAGAGTATAATCTTGAAATAAGGTTTGTGTTTAAAGCTGGAATCCTTAACTGGTGAAACTGCCACGTCCATTTAGGATATTAACAACAACAAAGAAGTTACTGCAAACAAGATAGTTTTTTCCCTCTGACATCACTGCACAGGCACACATCTCCCCCATTGCACTGAACGAGCCAATTGAAGCACACCTAGCCTTCTCCTTTGCCTTGTGCAACATTTGGTGATCCAGAAACAAGAGATCACTTATGTGGCTGTTTTGTATGGAAATCTGGGAATATTTGGCCAATGAAACATTTCTGGTTCCTCTCAGCGGAAAAGAAAAGAGACTTTTAAAACAGAATTGAGTGAAGTAGCATCAAATATGTTGAATGAGCCACTAATGAGCATGAAGAGTTTGATGAAATGACCTTATATCGTTCAGTCCAATAGAGCTGTTTACTTACTTTCTAGCTCTTCGTTAGATGCACGCTTTTTGTAAATACCAGTAGGTAACTGTCCTCTCCAAGTTTAGCTGGAATTTAGCCCCGAAAATATTTGGATAATGTGATTGGTTGACGATATGACATTGGCCTACGTTTCTTCTTGAGCTGCGCAGAATAGCAGATCTCAACAACATTGGAGAAGTGTTAAAAACATCCATCAGCAGTTGAAACAATAAGAAATCATAAACAAGTTGAGGGATGGGGCTGGAGAAATGTAACCACTCAAATTCATAGACAGAGCTATGCAAGGACTGACCATCCATGATATCAAAATGATAGTTTGAACCATGTTTTGAGACTATACAAAGTGTGTTTACATTTACTTTGTTTACAAACATTGGAGTAAAACAAGCTTATATTTTGGGTTCTGATGGGGTACGACAGTTGAACTAAGCTCATGGGACATTTCTAGTTACAGTATATTCTTCAAAAATCACTGGATACATATCATTAATTAAGTCCAAAAATTGAGGCAGCTACTGTAGATTTCCCCTTTAACATCACCAGCACCACATCCTTAAGATATAAACTCAGCAAAAAAAGAAACATCCCTTTTTCAGGACCCTGTCTTTCAAAGATAATTCGTAAAAATCCAAATAACTTCACAGATCTTCATTGTAAAGGGTTTAAACACTGTTTCCCATCCTTGTTCAATGAACGACAAACAATTAATGAACATGCACTTGTGGAACGGCTTACAGACAGTAGGCAATTAAGGTCATAGTTATGAAAACTTTCTACTGACTCTGAAAAACACCAAAAGAAACCTGCCCAGGGTCCCTGCTCATCTGTGTGAACGTGCCTTAGGCATGCTGCAAGGAGGCATGAGGACTGCAGATGTGGCCAGGGAAATAAATTGCAATGTCCGTACTGTGAGACGCCTAAGACAGCACTACAGGGAGACTGGACGGACAGCTGATCGTCCTCGCAGTGGCAGACCACCTGTAACAACACCTGCACACGATCGGTACATCACACCTGTGGGACAGTTACAGGATGGCAACGGAAACTGCCCAAGTTACACCAGGAACACACAATCCCTATATCAGTGCTCAGACTGCCTGCAAAAGGCTGAAAGAGGCTGGACTGAGGGCTTGTAGGCCTGTTGTAAGGCAGGTCCTCACCAGACATCACCGGCAACAAAGTCACCTATGGGCACAAACCCACCGTCGCTGGACCAGACAGGACTGGCAAAAGGTGCTCTTCACTGACGAGTCGCGGTTTTGTCTCACCAGGGGTGATTGTTGGATTCGCGTTCATCGTCGAAGGAATGAGTGTTACACTGAGCTCTGTACTCTGGAGCGGGATCGATTTGGAGGTGGAGGGTCTGTCATGGTCTGGGGCGGTGTGTCACAGCATCATTGGACTGAGCTTGTTGTCATTGCAGGTAATCTCAACGCTGTGCGTTACAGGGAAGACATCCTCCTCCCTCATGTGGTGCCCTTCCTGTAGGCTCATCCTGACATGACCCTCCAGCATGACAATGCCAACAGCCATACGGCTTGTTCTGCTCATTCCTGCAAGACAGGAATGTCAGTGTTCTGCCATGGCCAGGGAAGAGCCTGGATCTCAATCCCATTGAGCACGTCTGGGACCTGTTGGATCGGAGGGTGAGGGCTAGGGCCATTCCCCCCAGAAATGTCTGGGAACTTGCAGGTGCCTTGGTGGAAGAGTGGGGTAACATCTCACAGCAAGAACTGGCAAATCTGGTGCAGTCCATGAGGAGATGCACTGCAGTACTTAATGCAGCTGGTGGCCACACCAGATACTGACTGTTACTTTTGATTTTGAACCCCCCTTTGTTCAGGGACACATTATTCCATTTCTGTTAGTCACAAGCGTGTGGAACTTGTTCAGTTTATGTCTCAGTTGTAACATTTCTATGAACATAAGATTCAACACATGTTAAGTTTAAATAAACGCAATTGACAGTGAGAGAACGTTTCTTTTTTTGCTGAGTTTAGTATATTGCCATAAGGGCAACATGACTGCAAGAGACAGGTTGGAATGTCAATTCTCATCAAATAATATGAAGTCAATGAAATACGGGACAAACAAACATTTTTTCTAAATTAGTAGTGTTTTAATTTGTTGATAATATAAGGGACATGATTATTTGGTTGTGGGATGTGGGAAAAATGAGGGACTGTCCGACACAATCCGGGACATATAGTTACCCTCGTTCTGGGGCGAACAGTGGCACTGTTTCCCTTAATGCGGATTTGATCTTTAACTCAATGCATAGTGTATGGAAAAGTATAAGTTACAGCCACGTTACACTCGGGAATGGAAAGTATAAGTGCAGTGTAATATAGTACAGTACAGAAGGCCTACCTTCATGGCACTTTCGACAGCATGTCCCGTTAGCAGTGCGGTAATGACTCCCCTCAAGGCATTGCAACTCCCGGGTCCTATCAGGAGGTGGTGGTGCCGAGAGGGAGGGGTCTACTGACCAGCACTGCAACATTACATTACATTGTTGTTATAGAACAGATCCAATCAAATACCAGTCATATGTAATTACTGAAAATATTTTATAACTGATTGACAGGACACTGTATAGGCCTATTCCTGAAATGATTGACTAATTTATTTACTGATTTAATAATGTATTAACACTGAATTGAATGGTGTGCATAATTGACAAATTTGACAGTTGATGAGTTGGTGGGGGTTGATTGATGTATTGATGAGAAATAATTACGACTAGATGGGGCATTATGTTATTGGTAAAGGACTCTGCATTATGCATTACATTTTACATTTAAGTCATTTAGCAGACGCTCTTATCCAGAGCGACTTACAAATTGGTGCTTTCACCTTATGACATCCAGTGGAACAGCCACTTTACAATAGTGCATCTAGGTCTTTTAAGGGGGGTGAGAAGGATTACTTTATCCTATCCTAGGTATTCCTTAAAGAGGTGGGGTTTCAGGTATCTGTTCATGTTAAAGTTTCTTACCACTACGAGCAGAGCGCAAACGTTCAGAATGCATTTTTCCTTCCATTTCCCTCTCAAGACGTCCATTCTTTCACACCACTCTTCTCACTAACACCATCTTTAAAAGAACAAGACCTGCAGAAAGGAGCGATGGGGTGAAACGTGACAAAACTCTTCATAATGCTTTCACACATTAGGCTAGACTTAGGCTAGACTTACCTTTCTTCTAGTGCAAAGAAAAGTGCAAAGTGCAAAGAAGTGCAAAGAAAATGTTGTCAATATGAATCAGTATTAAGTTCAAAAATAACTTTTTACTACCATGTCAAGGCTATATAGATATGAACTTGTATGGTTTAAAATGCACCTGCACGGTGCCTGGGGGGTTGTTTCTAAATCGGGATGTAGCATAATGCTAAACATGCCTATTGTCTATTGGAGCAACAGGTGAGAGGGGGGTATGTTGGGCGATTTTTTAAAACATTTAGCATCACTACGTCAAGGGAATATATAGTATATCCGAATTTAACTAATTCATTTTTTTTTTTTTTACTTAACCGTTCGTTATCTTGGCAAGGCAGTTAAGAACAAATTATTATTTACAATGACGGCCTACACCGTCGCTGGGCCAATTGTGTGCGGCACTATGGGACTCCCAATCATGCCCGGTTGTGATACAGCCTGGATTCGAACCAGGATGTCTGACGCCTCTAGCACTGAAATACAGTGCCTTAGACCGCTGCGCCAGTCGGGAGCCCATTTAAGTTGAGGTAAATTATTTTCCGGTTTTCCGGGACGTACGTTACAGCTAGGCTATGCATTTTAATGTATACAAAGTTCATATCTATTTCAAGAATAAACTCCGCTAAAGCTACAATGATAACCGAGAAAACGTATTTTGTTTCGATTTCACTGTAGCTTTACACACCGTTTTAGCCGCAGAGGTCCGATATCAATCTCTTTTCCCAAAACTACAGGCGGAGAGTTACCGTCACTTACCTTGATCAAAACCGCTCCTACATCACAAATAGTGATGCAGTCGAGTCTCCTAAATTAAAATCTATTTTTAGTAAAAGTTTAAGAAATACATTCCAATCTCCCAAGAGACGCCAGGGTGTTAAATCGCGAGTTCTAGAGAGGGGGCGGACTCAAACGGGAAAATGGACACGTCATGCTCGTAAGTCATTGCTTCACCGCACCCAGGCTTTAAGGAAGTCTGAATTGCAGTGCATGATATAGGTTACACCATAGGTAGTAGGTTAAATACTTATGTAACTCGATTGAGCAATAGCAGACTGTGCGCCTATGGGTCACAAGAGACATTTCCCAAGTGTATACAAAAACAACAATTGAAACACCTGCACGGTGCTTTGGGGGTTGTTTCTAAATCGGGATGTAGCGTAATGCTAAAAATGCCTATTGCCTATTGGAGCAACAGGTGAGAGGGGGGTATGTTGGGCGATTTTTAAAAAACATTTAGCATCACTACGTCAAGGGAATATATACTATATCCGAAGATATCTACGTTTATTTTAGGAAGTTGTGTATCTCTGGAAATAAGCAGAATGCATGTAAACATAACCCTTTTGAAAACAGCTTGTCTCTTGGCTCAATTTACCTCGGGTGTGGAGTAAATTGAGGATGGGGACAGGGTAGCCTACGCATAGGGAAACAATTTACCTCGGGTGTGGAGTAAATTGAGGATGGGGACAGGGTAGCCTACGCATAGGGAAACAATTTACCTCGGGTGTGGAGTAAATTGAGGATGGGGACAGGGTAGCCTACGCATAGGGAAACAATTTACCTCGGGTGTGGAGTAAATTGAGGATGGGGACAGGGTAGCCTACGAAAACTCAACCGAGGAAGGCATTAAACTTGACTAATCACTCAAATGCGAGGCGTCTTCAAAATACTATTCATATTATGCATAAAACGGACTAAATGTAATCATCATTTGTATGGGGTGTGTTGATTAGCCGTTGGCTCAACTGTCCCCTCGCCAAATCAGAATTACCGTTATTCGCCTAGTATATTTAAACATACTCAGAACTTTACTTGGTGACATGGTGCTGCTAGTGATGGACAACATTTAGAGACAGAATACAGACAGCAGAGTTTCAACAAAGTGTACATACATTATATATACACAATAATAATGGTACAATTTAACTGGGTGCAAGGGTGCACTTTCATGCTAGGTTTAGGACCTCATATTGTAGCTTATAGAGACCACAACTGATGTATAAAACTAGTGGAGGCTGCTGAGGGGAGGACGGCTCATAATAATGGCTGGAATGGTGCGAATGGAATAAAAAAAGGAAACCATGTGTTTGATGTAGTTGATACTATTCCACTGATTCCAGTCCAGCTGTTACCACCATCCCGTCCTCCCCTATATACTTTAAAACTAGCCTATAACTGGCATCATGAAACCTATATCACAATAAATGTATTTGACTTTATGAAAATCTGTTTTTTTGGACCTAACTTGCTTGCTGCTTTTTCCATGTGGTTTCTTCCTTTACAGACTCTGAAATGATGACCTCTTCCTAAAGATTTAGTCACATGATTCATTTTGTGTTTGGTTTCCTAGAAACAACTAACCCTTTGGCTCAACTCACCCCACTCTCCCATATATATATATATATATATAGGTTTGAAGAAAGGAAGTACTTCTCACTGCCGAGCAATCGGATAAACACAGGTAACAGAAAGATAAGGCAGATTTATTATATATATCTTATCTTTCTGTTACCTGTGTTTATCCGTTTGCTCGGCAGTGAGAAGTACTTCCTTTCTTCAAACCTACTTCCTTTCTTCAGAACCCACTTCCTTCTCAAAGCTTCACAGCTCTCATCATACTTATCCATTTCTTTATCACTCACTCAATCACTCAAGGGTGATTATACTAATTAATACACATTTTGATCCAATTGTGCAAACAGATCCGCAAGGAAACTGTATTATTTTAAATATGCTATTAGACCCAAAACAGATCTGGCTAATTAATCCATTTGGGCCAAATAATGATGATCCACACTTTTTTGAAAATACAAGCATTGAAAGAATCTATTATTATGGTGGGAGATTATAATACGGTTTTAAAGTACCAGAATGGATTGTAAAGGAAATCACTCTACAAACTACGTGGACATTGGAAATTGAATCAAAGCCTATTAGATGACAATTTGTTCTTAACTAAGACAAAATAATTCATAATTTACTTATTTTCGTACAACATAGGTACAGTAGATTCTCTTATTGTATGGGACACTTTCAAATGTACTATTAAAGGCCATTCAATACAATACTCACCATTAAAACAAAAGCAGTTTAGGTCAAAAGAGATTAGACTAATAAAGGAAATGGAGGAAGTAACAGCACAGGTAGGTGGTAATGGAAACTGTACTATAGAGGCACAAAATAGGTTAGAGGAAAAACAAAAATAATTGGAGGTACTTATTCAAGAACGATCAAGTGTAATGTATTACAAAAATAAAGCGAATTTGATGGAAAATTGTGAAAAATGCACAAAATATTTATTGAATCTTCAACATAGAAATTCTACCAAAAATGATTTACAGAAACTTGTTACAAATGATGGAGTTATCCATGATTCACCAAATTATATTTTGAAAGAGAAAGCAAAATATTTAAATGGTTTTCTTTTAAGTCTCCTCCATTTCCACTGAATGATGTTAACTGTAAGGATTTTTTTCCTAATAATAATGTAAAATGAACAAATTTCCAGAAAGACCTGTGTGAAGGCCAACTTACAGAGAAGAAGATCTTTTTGAGGCAATCAAATCTTTTCAGTCCGGAAAAACACCAGGGCTTGACGGTATACCAGTAGATCTTTTTGATGTACTCAAATATCCATTATTAGCATGTTTTAATTACTCTTATACAAATGGCAGACTTTCAGGTACTCAACAAGGTCTAATTTCATTACTACTAAAACAGGACCCAGGTGGTAGTATAAAGATCCAGTCCATTTAAAAAACTGGAGGCCGCTAACACTTCAGTGTTACGATGCGAAAATCCTGGCGAAATGCATAGAATTAAAAAGGTTTTACCAGATATTGTTCATCCTGAGCAGACAGGTTTTTTTCACATGGACGATATATTGGAGATAATATACGACAATTACTTGAAACAATTGAACATTGTGAAACATCAAAGATACCAGGCCTGGTCTTCATAGCAGATCTTGAAAAGGCGTTTGATAAAGTACGACTAGAATTGATATATAAATGCCTGGATTACTTTAATTTAGGTGAATCTCTTATACAATGGGTTACAGTTATGTACAGCAACCCCAGATGTAAAATAGTAAAAATGGGATGATAGTGAAGTAGACATACTTGGTATTCACATCTCAAAAAACATATGAACTTACCACAATTCATTTCAATAGAAAGTTAACAAAAATAGATAAGATTCTGCAACCATAGAGGTAAATACTTTTAATACTTTTTTCGAAAGGCTCATCCTTTGTTCAAAAATGGCCTTTTTACCTTTACACAGGTTACAGCTTCTCATTTACGACTAATTGAAAACGAGATTTTGTTTAAACTATTGTCCTTTCTTAAACAAGCCATACAAAGCTGGTTACAATTTCAGTTTTATCCTCCAGAAAAGATTGAACATATATTACAACAAATGTTATGATTAAACTCAAATATACTGATTAATTAAAAAACATTCTTTATGGAAATGTTTAAAATTGGTATTATATTTATTAATGGTATTATGAATAGAAACAGAGGAGTGGTCACATATGTTGCTATCGAAAATATATGGGAATGTCTGCTCAATCCAAACTTACAACCAACTGATTGCAGCACTACCACAAAAAGGTGGAAAAGGGAGAAGGTAGGGAACTTGTTTGCCTGCCATATATTAAAGATACAAATTGGCTGAAAGGAACTGGCATAAATAGAAAAATAAATAAATAGAAAAATATACCAAATATACCAAATTTGACAGCTGCAGGTTGCAAAATAAATGGGAGGAGCTTTTTGATGTACCAATTACATAGCATATGGTTTATGAACTGGTACAAACAACTACACTTGATTCAACACTGAGTTTTTCAGTTTAAATGATTATATAAAATTATTGCCACCAACAGAATGCTATATATATCGGGCATACAACAATCTCAGCTCTGTAGATTTTGTTGCGAAGAGACAGAATCAATAGATAATTTATTCTGGTACTGCCCTATGTAGCTTGTTTCTGGTCACAGGTTCAAGAATTGTTTTTAAAAAATCACAACATGCAAATAAAATTAACCTTACAAATAGCAGTGTTGGGCGATTTGGAAAGTCATAGTCAGTCAATTAATAATACTCATAGGAAAGGTTTATCTTTAGCTCACAATCTGTGGATAATATACGATTAGAAAGGTAAACATTTTTTGTAAAACATCACAGCACAATTGAGAAATATATGGCACATGGAAACCAAACGAGGTTTCGAAGAGGGGGGGGGGGGTAGTAGAGGGGTAAAATAAAAATAAACAAAATGTACCCTTCAGCCAATGGAAAACATATAATAAGAAAATCCTGTAGAAACATTCATGAGAATCAGTCATGTTTTTTTGGTTGACAACTGTTTGTTTCTGCAGACTCTGAGGCTCAGCCCAGTCATTTCTGTTTGTTACAGAAATCTGTGTATGCTGTATGAGTAGTGAATGCTCAGAGGCCTGAGGCGAAGGTGGAGGGAGATGTGTAGAGGGTCGTCCCTGCCGATGCTCCCTGGGCTGTAACAGTTCACCCAGGGTCATGTGATGTGGCTTGGCTTCTGTGAAAATCCAGGTTGAGCTGAGAAGGAGCAGATCACAGAGTCAATGAAACCACGTGACCTCTGACTGAGAGAGACGGCTGCATATGGTTGAAACACACACACCACACAGGTGCAGACACATTCACCCGACACACACACACACACACACACACACACACACACACACACACACACACACACACACACACACACACACACACACACACACACACACACACACACACATACACACTAACCATGATAGGCAACATATGACATTCAGTTAACCCACAGAGTCAATGTAGCTCAAAAACCTGTTGTGTACATGTCCGTAAAGACTGTCAATGTCATTTCTCTCAGTCTGATCTGAGTATGTTTGACTGGACGGTGAATTTAAATAAGAACGGCTGCTGCTTACAGTGAAGAAAATGACTGGTCCTAAGATGAGTGTAATGTAGTCATATCACTCTGAAGTTACCTTATCATCAAAGCAACTGAGCGAGAGAGAGACAGACGGACATAAGAGAGTCTTAAAGATTGTTTTGGAACCTAATATCACCATTGTTGATGAAAAAAGAGAGACAGACAAACAGCAGTGGAAAGAAAGGGGGAGGAAGATGGGCAAGTTTAGGGTTTTAAGCGGCACAGTGGTTCAGAGTGAACTAGGGGGGTCGTCATAGAGAGAGAGATAGGAATCTTGAAATGGCAGTTTACCTTATGACTCATCTTTTGAATAATACTCTGACACACTGTGATCCCCAGTTCAGTCACACAGTCAGAGGGTCCAGAGTCACATCTATCTCATTCTCTCATCCTCTCTGAGACACGGTAAGTCAGACTCTACACTTCCCTACTGAAACACGTTTTGTTCAGGTCTGTCGTTAGAGTCCTGGGCTTGCTTAATGTATCTATAATGGTATACAGTCAGACTCTACACTTCCCTACTGAAACACGTTTTGTTCAGGTCTGTCGTTAGAGTCCTGGGCTTGCTTAATGTATCTATAATGGTATACAGTCAGACTACACTTCCCTACTGAAACACGTTTTGTTCAGGTCTGTCGTTAGAGTCCTGGGCTTGCTTAATGTATCTATAATGGTATACAGTCAGACTCTACACTTCCCTACTGAAACACGTTTTGTTCAGGTCTGTCGTTAGAGTCCTGGGCTTGCTTAATGTATCTATAATGGTATACAGTCAGACTCTACACTTCCCTACTGAAACACGTTTTGTTCAGGTCTGTCGTTAGAGTCCTGGTCTTGCTTGATGTATCTATAATGGCATACAGTTGGACGTGTTTATGTCATCGCTTCGTTTTTCACTGTCAGCATGTAGGTGTTTTGTCTGGAGTCTGTATCATGTTTTCTACTTTAGGTGGTCTCCCGTTTCTCATGTCCTTGAAACTGTCTCTTACAGCTACTGTTTGGGCCTACGATAATGTCCTGCCATTGCAATACTTTATCTCTTGATAATATATTGTTGGATGATATCTTTATGACTGCAGTATACACTGAGTGTACAAAACATTAGGAACACCTGCTCTTTCCATGAGACTGACCAGGTGAATTCAGGTGGAGCTATGATTTCCTTTTTGATGTCACCTGTTAAATCCACTTCAATCAGTGTAGATGAAGAGGAGACCGGTTACAGAACGATTTTTAAGCCTTGAGACATTGTGTACATGTGCCTTTCAGAAGGTGAATGGGCCAGACAAAAGATTGAAGTGCTTTTAAAAATGGGGTACGGTAGTAGGTGCCAGGTGCACTGGTTTGAGTGTGTCAAGAACTACAACGCTGCTGGGTTTTTCACACTCAACAGTTTCCCGTGTGTATCAAGAATGGTCCACCACCCAAAGGACATCCAGCAAACTTGACAACTGTAGAAAGCATTGTAGTCAACATGGGCCAGCATCCCTGTGGAACGCTTTCAACACCTTGTAGAGTCCATGCCCTGACGAATTGAGGCTGTTCTGAGGGCAAAAGGGGTGCAACTCAATATTAGGGAGGTGTTCCTAATGTTTTGTACACTCAGTGTATGTCGATGTTCTGAAGTTCTTGTAAAATATCTGTTAAATATTGACTGTCTTCCTCTTTTTCTCTTCATTCCTCTCAGATGCATCTCTTCTGGTGGATCACACACATCTTTCTATCCCTCCCTTCTCTCCTCTCTCTTGTCCAATCCCTCACGTGCGACAATAAGACACAGTATGCTTGGCCACTGCATGTAAGCCAATGGTGCTGCGACAAGTGTCCACCAGGTAAGCCATTTGAAAAATACTTTCATCAGGTGTGTGTGTGTGTGTGTGTGTGTGTGTGTGTGTGTGTGTGTGTGTGTGTGTGTGTGTGTGTGTGTGTGTGTGTGTGTGTGTGTGTGTGTAATTTAATGTGTTGCCCTTTACAGGTCAGCATCTGGTGGGACGCTGCGCCGGTCAGAACAGCCCTACCCAGTGTTCTGACTGCGATAGCGGCTACTACTCAGACAGCTACAACTTCAACATAGGTTGCAAATCATGTGATGGATGCAGCATGAGTGGTGAGTGTGTGTGTGGGTGTCTATACATTTCCAGCAAAATATGATTGGCACTGATACTTGTCTTGTTTGTCTGTCTAAAACGGTTACTCACCTGTTTTTCTAAGTCATAGTTATGAAGGACTTTACAGATGAAAACACATAGCCTGCTAGGGATTTCCCCCTTCACTGTACCATGGTGGGACACAGTCAGAGGGGGAGGGGGGCACTGAGAAACACTGACTCACCCACCCAGGAGTAGAGGAGGGTTGGGAGGCCTGGAGGGCAGAAGGGATGGCATGTCTACCAAGTAATGTCAAGGATATCAGTGGTGATGGGGGGGGTTAGTGGTAGACAGATATCATCTCACCGGTGGAAATAACCTTTTTACTTTAAAGATAAACATTGGAAAGTACAGCTGACAGAACATTCTCATTACATCGTTGTCATCGAGTGTAGTGGGGGACAAAAATAGAGATGAACTATTTTTAAATAGAGGTGAGAGAGGTTTGAGAGTAGTCACAGACTCGGTGAACACATTTGAACTGTCATTCACTCTAGTCAAGTGTGTGTGTGTGTGTGTGTGTGTGTGTGTGTGTGTGAAGGGTGGGGTCTGACGGTAATATACACTTCATAGGATCTTGTTGAATCAGTCAAAAGCTGATTCAACAAGGTCCTATGAGTCATTTTGAAGATGAGTTATTTCATCATATTCAGGCATGATTTCAGATTGTGTTTGACTACGTGACAAAAACACTGTCAAAGTCAGTATACATGAAGGCACACAGACAAATAGACCACCTATGACTTGTGTTCCGTTACAGAGCTGCAGTATGTATCTCGCTGTTCCACCAAGCAGAATGATGTGTGCAGCTGTAAACCAGGCTACCGCTGCAGAGGCAGTGGCACCTGTCTGGACTGTGAGGAGATCCCCAGCCCAAACACACCCAAACTCATACCGACACCTCCCATCATGCCAGCTACAGTGTCAAACCACTCGGTGCCTGGTATCCCTAATCATAGACCTAAACCGGTCACCAAACCTGGTCTTGGGCCCAGCACAAAACCAAACCAAGGTAAACTATAATACATTGGATACAAATTATGAAAATGGCCTGAAAGTGTTCAAAGTGACATGTAAAAATGCCATGAGAGCTACATAGTTCTCTCTCTCTCACAAAACCCAAAACAATGCCGGTGTTCATGTGTTTTATGGCCCTGACCCCTCTCTCTACTCCTCTGTCTCTCATACACACACAAACAGATGACAGCAAGTGGCTCCCGGTGTGTGTGTCTGCAGTGTGTGTGTGTCTACTGCTCACCTGCCTTGTTGCCATATCAAAGCTCAAACCTTTTCTGCGATGGATTGGTTCACCAAACAGTAAGTCCACGTCACTGTTGATCTGTCCTGTAGTTCTATTGAACACAATACATATGCACGCACATTTGACTTAACCCTCATCTTATTGGTCCATCAGGCTTCTGGTCTCCCAAAAAGACTACTCCAGCGAATCAGAGCACAGCGGAAGAGGAAGTGCCCATGCCGGTCCAGGAAGTGTGTGGAAAGCCAGAGCTGCTACTGGACGTATGATGGAGGAAGTGGGTGTCGAAGGAGAGGATGAGAACTCACAAGCGAGCTGGGAGACCCGGGAGACAAACAGACTACCTCACATTCCCATTGAAGTGAAACTAACCTGAAGGCTAGACAGGCTGCTGTATTGGTTTAATGCAGTGGCGTCTGTATCTAAGACTTTCAGAAAGGACAAGAAAATAGGACAAAAAGACACTTTGAAGTATGAAGATACAGGCTAAAGATGAGTGGGAGTCTGTGACCGAGAAAGAGCAGAATGAGAGTGAGAAACGAAGAGTGAACAAGAGACACAGAGAGAGACAGACAGACACACACACACAAACATTTGTGTGCTGAATACATGTACTGTACATGTTTATGTTGAAGATGTTTTACACCTTCATTACAATTATGCTTTTTGCTGTATCTATGCTTTATGCCAGTGTTTACTCTTACATAGTAGTGGCTGTTTAAAACATACAGTGTTGTATCTATGCTTTATGCCAGTGTTTACTCTTACATAGTAGTGGCTGTTTAAAACATACAGTGCTGTATCTATGCTTTATGCCAGTGTTTACTCTTACATAGTAGTGGCTGTTTAAAACATACAGTGTTGTATCTATGCTTTATGCCAGTTTACTCTTACATAGTAGTGGCTGTTTACAGTGTTGTATCTATGCTTTATGCCAGTGTTTACTCTTACATAGTAGTGGCTGTTTAAAACATACAGTGCTGTGCTTTAGTAGTGTATCTATGCTTTATGCCAGTGTTTACTCTTACATAGTAGTGGCTGTTTAAAACATACAGTGCTGTATCTATGCTTTATGCCAGTGTTTACTCTTACATAGTAGTGGCTGTTTAAAACATACAGTGCTGTATCTATGCTTTATGCCAGTGTTTACTCTTACATAGTAGTGGCTGTTTAAAACATACAGTGTTGTATCTATGCTTTATGCCAGTGTTTACTCTTACATAGTAGTGGCTGTTTAAAACATACAGTGCTGTATCTATGCTTTATGCCAGTGTTTACTCTTACATAGTAGTGGCTGTTTAAAACATACAGTGCTGTATCTATGCTTTATGCCAGTGTTTACTCTTACATAGTAGTGGCTGTTTAAAACATACAGTGTTGTATCTATGCTTTATGCCAGTGTTTACTCTTACATAGTAGTGGCTGTTTAAAACATACAGTGTTGTATCTATGCTTTATGCCAGTGTTTACTCTTACATAGTAGTGGCTGTTTAAAACATACAGTGTTGTATCTATGCTTTATGCCAGTGTTTACTCTTACATAGTAGTGGCTGTTTAAAACATACAGTGTTGTATCTATGCTTTATGCCAGTGTTTACTCTTACATAGTAGTGGCTGTTTAAAACATACAGTGCTGTATCTATGCTGTTTATGCCAGTGTTTACTATGCTTTATGCCAGTGTTTACATAGTAGTGGCTGTTTAAAACATACAGTGCTGTATCTATGCTTTATGCCAGTGTTTACTCTTACATAGTAGTGGCTGTTTAAAACATACAGTGTTGTATCTATGCTTTATGCCAGTGTTTACTCTTACATAGTAGTGGCTGTTTAAAACATACAGTGTTGTATCTATGCTTTATGCCAGTGTTTACTCTTACATAGTAGTGGCTGTTTAAAACATACAGTGCTGTATTTATGCTTTATGCCAGTGTTTACTCTATGCTTTATGCCAGTGTTTACTCTTACATAGTAGTGGCTGTTTAAAACATACAGTGTTGTATCTATGCTTTATGCCAGTGTTTACTCTTACATAGTAGTGGCTGTTTAAAACATACAGTGTTGTATTTTAAATAAAGAACAGAATCACAAATGTTACAGGCCTACTGTAATGTCATACAATCACCCCATCACCTGTATTCATTGAAAAATTATATTTCATATTTTGGTTTTAATTTGTGCAAAAACAGATCAAGGTGCCACATGAACACAGAAAAAACAGTTTTCAGCAGTTGAGACAAAGCTTTTTATACAGTTCAATAAAATGAGAGCAAGTGGATGTGTACATGACCACCATAGTGAGATGTCTAGCTCTATCTAAGTCTAGAACAGGAAATAATGGCCATTCTAGAGTTCTGGGACAGGAAATAATGGCCATTCTAGAGTTTTGGGATTCACCGGTGTTCTTCTGAGAGTAAGGGCTCCATGTATCTCAGAAGTTCAGCTTTACAGCCTGATAGAAATGTAAAGGCAATGTTCTCGCGTCAGTGGAGACTGTATTCACGTTAAAACACTGCATGTCGGCTCAATCAAAAATGACCTTTACATTTCTATCAACCAATCTGTAACGCTTCAGTGATACAGACTGAATAGAGCCCCAGGTAGATGTTGTCCCTTACCACTGATCCAGGGTCAGACCAGTCTTCATCCTCCTTATGATTAACATTAGGATGTAGGGTTGGCTAAACTGATCCTAGAAGGGAAGCTTTCACTTGGTGCGTCCTCTGTCCTCAATCCCCCTCCCCTCAATGCACCTCCTCTTTGGAAACGTGACTGTCCTTCCCTTGTTCCTGTGAAGGGAAGAATACACAGTCCATCTCCCCATCCCTTTCCTCCTGGGATAGATGGATGTTAGGGGAGGGTGTGGGGTGGGTCGGACATCCTTCCTCATCCCTCTCTTTCTGCCCTCTCTCTTCCATCCCTCCACCCATACCAGTGAACTGGTTGAGTAAACTGAAAATGACTGTTCCAGCATTGTGGACATGGACCGGGCCTGAGAGAGACAGAGACAGAGAGAAAGTGATATTAGATTCTATATTCATCATCAGCCTTATTCACTATGGATCTTGAAACTAATCAACTTCCCATGCTAATCCCCCATGGACTTCAAAACATCATCTATGCAAAACTCCAAGTTAAACGACTGACGTGCATCTATAGGAAAAACCACAAGAGTAACTCCACCATATTTAGATTCCTTTTTAAATCAAGATCTTGGGGTCAAAATAATTATTTGTATGTATCCATAGTACCCATATTTGCTGCTGTAATAGGTGGTGGATCCACTGTCTGGTGCTGAATACTGGGCTGTGTCTCTCTGGCATTGTGCTGATGAGGTGTCTCTCTGGCATTGTGCTGATGAGGTGTCTCTTTGGTCTTGTTAGGCGACGCTTCTCTTACTCCCTTCATAAGAGCACAGAAATTCACCAGAAATCCAGAGTTATTGGAATACACAATTGTCAACAATGCCTATTTAGGGTTTCGGTCAGGAACACATGAATGACAATGTAAACATTACACCCACAATGTAGTAAGTTGCCGTAGGTATTATACATACCTTGTTACAGAACTTGAGAGCTGGAAAATAACAGACACAAATCTATTAGTCAACCCAGCAAACTGATGGTAAGCCACTCATGGGTATTTCATTGATGAATCATCTATGATTGAAAGGGCAATGCTTTTTCATCTTACTCTGCATTTTAATGCTTTCTGGGTACATGTAGACACTAGAAACTGGTAAGTAGGTCTACACAGAGAGAGTGTTGCAATCTTTTAATTCAATTACATTCACAAGAAGCTACAGTTGGCTCCCAGTGCAGACCTATCCTGAGATTTAACATCACAGTCTAATCCTTCCTCATCTCATTCTAGTGTCCAGAGAGAGAGTCTGCTCTAACACAATGATCTAACTACAGTTGAGACTGAACAGAGGAACACTGCCTTACCTTGTTTGAAACAGGCTTCATTTCCTGGGCGACGGATACATAACAGAATGATAACGGCTAGGATTCCAATGACCACCATAGGACACAAAATGGCTGCCAAGTGTTTGCTGGTGTCAGCTGGTGGGGAAAGGAGATGGAGAAACTACTGTATCTGTAGCTTCTCACATTTTCAATATATTCTGACTGTAATGAAAATAGCTGATGGACACGCACGCACACACACACACACACACACACACACACACACACACACACACACACACACACACACACACACACACCTGTGGTGTGATGAGTGGCGTTACCTGCTTGTGAGACTGGTGATCGTGGAGTGTCACAGCTGGGTGAGACAGAGGTAAAGGACTCATCATGTAACATATCCATACACATTCACAGCCTGTCAACACTGAAGTGGGGCCAGTGAACTGATAACTGTATTTAATATCCCAAATATCCATTACCACTAAGATATCTGACAATTCTTTGATACCAGATCTTCTGGTTGTATGAAGGTTATATACCATAAAATAACAACTTTGCCAGAAGTGGCCCTCCTGGCAGGAGAAGTCTTCAACCAGAGCCTGTTTATCAGTCTGGTTCCAGTATGTTCAAGTAGGGAGGATAAAAAAAGATAAAGGCTCACTTAGGAGGTTGACAGCGTCCAGCGGAAGAGGAAGTCCTGCTGTGTTCAGAGGAAGTTCCTGTCTGGTTGATTCTGATGCCCACTACTGTAATCAGAGCAGAGTGCACACAGGCAGGAAAACATCAAAATCTATCCACAGCCAAACTCACTGATTCAATACCCAGAACCTGGCAAGAATACAACACAGTGAAGGAAGACATGCATAAGAGAAGGCCAGTGGGCAACACACACACTGTACCATTGCTAGGTGGCAGGGGAGGTGGGGGCAGCTGAGGGATCTTCTCACAGTCTCTACAGTTTCCTGTCTGGTCGTCTTTGTCGGTGCAGGTAAAACCAGCCTCACAGCGACATCTAGCGTTCGATACAGGAGTACACGGCTCATCCTCCACCAGGTGCAAATCTGAGAGAGAGAGAGAGAGAGAGAGACACACACACACACACACACACACACACACACACACACACACACACACAGCCAGAACAAAAGGTTCAGTACAGCTATTACATGGTAATAAATAGTGTCCATACTGTAGACATACCTTTATAACTTTTGGTAAGAAATGACATGTATGGCATATGGAAATCATAAGAGGGCAGTTTATGGAGATAGGTGGGATGGACTGAGAGTAGCTGAGGGGTGGGTTTATGCAAATAGGTGGGATGGACTGAGAGTAGCGGAGGGGTGGGTTTATGGAGATAGGTGGGATTGACAGAGTAGCTGAGGGGTGGATTTATAGAGACAGGTGGGATGGACTGAGAGTAGCTGAGGGGTGGGTTTATGCAAATAGGTGGGATGGACTGAGAGTAGCAGAGGGGTGGGTTTATGGAAATAGTTGGGATTGACAGAGTAGCTGAAGGGTGGGTTTATGGAAATAGGTGGGATTGACAGAGTAGCTGAGGGGTGGGTTTAAAAAAAATCATGTTCTTTAATAGTTATTGACTGAAAACACAATGTATTAGTACGATCTATCAATATCTAATGTATATCAAAATACCAAATGACTTTATTCCTGCTATGTAACCGCTGCAAAAAATAAAAACATTTTCTTCATCAATCTACACACAATACCGAACAATGACAAAGCCAAAACAGGTTTTTAGAAATGTGCATCCTGTTTCCATTGATCATCCTTGAGATGTTTCTACAACTTGGATTGGAGTCCACCTGTGGTAAATTCAATTGACTGGACATGATTTGGAAAGGCACACACCTGTCTATATAACGTCCCACAGTTTGACAGTGCATGTCAGAGCAAAAACCAAGCCGTGAGTTCGAAGGAAATGTATGTAGAGCTCCGTGACAGGATTGTGTCGAGGCACAGATCTGGGGAAGGGTACCAAAACATTTCTGCAGCATTGAAGGTCCCCAAGAACACAGTGGCCTCCAACATTCTTAAATGGAAGAAGTTTGGAACCACCAAGACTCTTTCTAGAGCTGGCCGCCCAGCTAAACTGAGCAATCGGGGGAGAAGGGCCTTGGTCAGGGAGGTGACCAAGAACCCATGGTCACTCTGACAGAGCTTCAGAGCTCCTCTGTGGTGATGGGAGAACCTTTCAGAAGGACAACCATCTCTGCAGCACTCCACCAATCAGGCCTTTATGGTAGAGTGGCCAGACGGAAGCCACTCCTCAGTAAAAGGCACATGACAGCCCGCTTGGAGTTTGCCAAAAGGCAATTAAAGGATTCTCAGACCATGAGAAGATTCTCTCGTAAATGTGATATACATACACTACTGTTCAAAAGTTTGGGGTCACTTAGAAATGTCCTTGTTTTTTAAAGGAAAGCACATTTTTTGTCCATTAAAATAATACAGTGTAGATATTGTTAATGTTGTAAATGACTATTGTAGCTGGAAATGGCTGATTTTTAATGGAATATCTACATAGGCATACAGAGGCCCATTATCAGCAACCATCACTACTGTATTCCAATGGCACGTTGTGTTAGCTAATCCAAGTTTATCATTTTAAAAGGTTAATTGATCATTAGAAAACCTTTTTGCAATTATGTTAGCACCGCTGAAAACGTTTGTTCTGATTAAAGAAGCAATAAAACTGGCCTTCTTTAGACTAGTTGAGTATCTGGAGCATCAGCATTTGTGGGTTCGATTACAGGCTCAAAATGGCCCCAAAAAACACAAAAAACGACAATGATCTACAAACAATATACAGTTGAAGTATTTCCCACAAAATAAAGATGTTACATTGCTCTGTGAATGAGTTGTGTTCGTGTTTACGTACCACGTTTGCAGTCTTTGAAGCAGGAATGACAACTGGACTCAGCATTCAATCGTGTTGTGTAGGAACCATCTCGACAGGGAGAGCACTCTGAACAGGAACTCTGATAATGACCTGCGATAGAGAGGGGAGGTGAAACATATTAAATCAGTGTATTGGTCGCATACACAGTTTAGCAAATGTTATAGCGGGTGCAGCGGAAATGCTTGTGTTACTATCTAGCAGTGGTGGTTCTAGACCTGTCACGCCCTGACCTTAGATATCTCTGTTTTCTTTATATTTTGGTTAGGTCAGGGTGTGACTAGGGTGGGTACGCTAGTTTTTGTATTGTCTAGGGTTTTTGTATGTCTAGGGTTGTTGTAGGTCTAGGGGGTTTTGTATTTCTATGTTGGCCTGATATGGCTCTCAATCAGACAGCTGTTTATCATTGTCTCTGATTGTGGATCATATTTAGGCAGCCATTTCCCCTTTGTGTTTCTTGGAATCGTGTCTATGTATAGTTGCCTGTCAGCACTCGTTTGTATAGCTTCACGTGTCGTTTTGTTATTTTGTTTGTTCAGTGTTCATTCTTTAAATAAATAAGAATGTACGCATACCACGCTGCGCCTTGGTCCGATCCTTATGACGAATGTGACAAGACCATTTCAACTGGGGGGGCCAAGCTGGGGCCAGTTGTACTGTTAGAGGGGCCAGTTACATTAGACGTTATTGTTGTCAACATTTTCTTCACTGCATTGCAGGCATTAGCAGGCAAAAGACCATGTTCATAATCATCATCGTTGCCACTGTCTAATAACGGATGTAAAAAAAGAATGATAGCAAAAATTTGTTATGTAAAAATTATTTCATACTCCACTTTCAGGGGGGCCACAAGGGGGTCCAAAATTGTTGTCACAGGGGCACTGGCCCCCCCTGGCCCCACCACAGCAAACAAGTACACAAATAATTTAAGTGTTTTTTACAAGAATTCAAGAACCTCGGGACGAATCCAATCAACAACCCGAATGCAATCTATGCGTATGTACAGTACACTGGAAGAATTTACACAAGATATACTAACAATGATATGTACAGCAGTAGATATATTAGAATGAGCTATGTTGGGAATACTGTATTTAAATACTCAGTGTGAAACAGGAAGTGTCCAGTGGTTTGATGGCTGTAAGACATGGGACAGCAGTTATGGAGTAAAGGAAATAAAGTTAGGGAAAAATATAGGGAAATGGGGCGATAGAGAGAATGAGGTAGAAAGAGGGGAGCGAGGAGAGAGTGAAGAGACAAGGGGAGTCAAGACATAAGAGAGCACCACAATAACAATACAAACTGATGGACGCTGGACTTTTATAAATGTCCTGTAGTAGACTACATGAGCAGTGGATATCAGAACATAATGCTAACTCTTTTAGACCCATAGGCACACACACATTCAGGTAACGTTTTAGTACACCGTCTGTTGCTGAGTGAGAAGATAGGGAGCATAGCGGCAGAGAACAGAGAATAACAGGAAGAGATGGAGTGCACAGAGCGAGAGCCTGTTGGCCTAGTCTGCATACTAATGAAGGATGTGGTCATAGCACAGAGCTCCACTTCTCATCATGAGAAACTCTCTCTTGGTTTCCTCATGATTCCTAAGAGCCTATGCGCACTCACACATTCTGAAAGGATCTGACTCACTATTAATGTAAACAATGGTTGCTTGTAGGATGATGTGGAGATGAGGGAACAAAAACAAAGGAACAATAAATCAAATAAAAAGGAAGATGACGGAGGGCATTTCTTTCTCACCTGGTGGACACAGTCTGCATTGTCTCCCTCCATCCATGTAATAGCTCTCTGTAGTCTGACGACACACAACACGAACACACAGTCTCATGAGGTCTACTGTCATGTTGTAACAGATGTCAAATGGTTCTAACAGCTTTCATAAGCGGTCATAACAAATAATACGAACGGACATAAAAGGGCAAAATGGTTACCAGAGGATATGAGACTGCTAGGTGTGCAGACATCATTAGCACAGTCACAAATAACTGTTCCATCACCATTCTGTAAACAATGTTAAATCATTAACAATTTGTCATTTGAGTTCATTCAGTAACATTTCTAATTAGGTATTAAAAAGTGCACAACAAATAATGCCAAAAGATGTTACAAGGTTACTACATGTTGAAAATCTGTAAGTTTATCACAATTTGATGGTGACTGCACTAACTTCTAGCTTTGAGCCTAATTTCAGTTCAAAATATATCAATGTAGAAACCTGTGTTGAAAACTACCAACACATAACATAATCTAGTCTTACCTTTTGCACTGTAGAGACCACACCAAATGCCAAGTATTTGTTGTCTACAACTTCGACCCCCCCCCCTTCAACTATTATTCTTTAAGGTGTGTCTCTTTCTTCTCTACCCATCCTTTGCGTCATTATTTCCTTCACCTGTGACATCTTCCTCTCTTCCTGTCTCTCCCGCCCACTGTGTACTGACAGTGATGTTGTGGTGTATTTATAAGCTAGAGACAGACAGGCAGACAAGACAGGTATGTCAGCAGGGTGACTAATGCTTCTGAACCAAAGTCTCATCATTTTCGACACATACTTTACAGTGCCTTCAGACCACTGCAAATCTACCAAGACCTGGCCGTCCCTCTAAACTTTCAGCTCTCCTTGTATGAGCTGAAAGTTTAGAGGGACGGCCAGGTCTTGGTAGATTTGCAGTGGTCTGATACTCCTTCCATTTCAATATTATCGCTTGCACAGTGCTCCTTGGGATGTTTAAAGCTTGGGAAATCTTTTTGTATCCAAATCCGGCTTTAAACTTCTTCACAACAGTATCTCGGACCTGCCTGGTGTGTTCCTTGTTCTTCATGATGCTCTCTGCGCTTTTAACGGACCTCTGAGACTATCACAGTGCAGGTGCATTTATACGGAGACTTGATTACACACAGGTGGATTGTATTTATCATCATTAGTCATTTAGGTCAACATTCGGATCATTCAGAGATCCTCACTGAACTTCTGGAGAGTTTGCTGCACTGAAAGTAAAGGGGCTGAATAATATTGCACGCCCAATTTTTCAGTTTTTGATTTGTTAAAAAAGTTTGAAATATCCAATAAATGTCGTTCCACTTCATGATTGTGTCCCACTTGTTGTTGATTCTTCACAAAAAAAGTTTTATATCTTTATGTTTGAAGCCTGAAATGTGGCAAAAGGTCGCAAAGTTCAAGGGGGCCGAATACTTTCGCAAGGCACTGTAAGATGTGAAAGACAGTTTGTCACAAACATTTGATCTCGCTGTCCTCGTAAAGTTAGCTTATCAGGCAGGTGGAGTTCAGGAAGCACAGACACACATAGCAGCCAATGCAAATGGACTTCCAGCATAAACTCACCAAATCCACACAAAAAAAACACACACACACAATCATATTGCTCAGCTGTATCTTTTATTCTTCATTCCATCTCTCTGTCAGTACACAGAGCTCTGCGTTGAACTCTCTGTCAGTACACAGAGCTCTGCGTTGAACTCTCTGTCAGTACACAGAGCTCTGCGTTGAGCTCTCTGTCAGTACACAGAGCTCTGCGTTGAACTCTCTGTCAGTACACAGAGCTCTGCGTTGAACTCTCTGTCAGGACACAGAGCTCTGCGTTGAACTCTCTGTCAGTACACAGAGCTCTGCGTTGAACTCTCTGTCAGTACACAGAGCTCTGCGTTGAACTCTCTGTCAGTACACAGAGCTCTGCGTTGAACTCTCTGTCAGTACACAGAGCTCTGCGTTGAACTCTCTGTCAGTACACAGAGCTCTGCGTTGAACTCTCTGTCAGTACACAGAGCTCTGCGTTGAACTCTCTGTCAGGACACAGAGCTCTGCGTTGAACTCTCTGTCAGTACACAGAGCTCTGCGTTGAACTCTCTGTCAGTACACAGAGCTCTGCGTTGAACTCTCCGTCAGTACACAGAGCTCTGCGTTGAACTCTCCGTCAGTACACAGAGCTCTGCGTTGAACTCTCTGTCAGTACACAGAGCTCTGCGTTGAACTCTCTGTCAGTACACAGAGCTCTGCGTTGAACTCTCTGTCAGTACACAGAGCTCTGCGTTGAACTCTCTGTCAGTACACAGAGCTCTGCGTTGAACTCTCTGTCAGTACACAGAGCTCTGCGTTGAACTCTCTGTCAGGACACAGAGCTCTGCGTTGAACTCTCTGTCAGTACACAGAGCTCTGCGTTGAACTCTCTGTCAGTACACAGAGCTCTGCGTTGAACTCTCTGTCAGTACACAGAGCTCTGTGATGAAGCACACATGTTCAAGGGGACAGTCCAGTGTCACAGAACTCAAAACAACCAAAACAAAAACCAAGGCCTGATTTACCAAGCAGTGCAATGTTTACACTTGCTCTTTTCGGAGGAAATTATAAGATGAGATACAAAGTTAGAAACAGAAAACAGACTTTACTTGTCCCTTGACCTTTTGTTCTATGACTCGTTCCCTTTTAAACCGAGCAGGTGTAAACATGGCACTGGTGCAGATGCTTAATAAATGAGGCCCTGGTGATTCCTAACAGTCTTCTCATTGACAACTCAGTCTATTCACCTGCATGCTAGCTTACTCAGGCCAGATGGAATTAGTTGATGGTAAAATATATGGACCAGAGAATACACTGGTCCTCACAGAGCAAGAGCATTGGCTCCTGGTCTACGAGAAATATTAAGGACCAATCAAATATCTCCATCCACATTAAAAGTTCAGCTATGTGCCAAATCCGGGAACCTGACACTAAGTATTTTTGACTGTGGACCTCCTTGCATTGCCAGTGTTTAAACATACAATATATCCAACATAGCGTTTTCCTTTAATGCATACAATATCATAGCAATCATACCATCATTATGTTAAAGCATTTGAGTAGTAATCTTTCTTTTTTTTTACACTTTGGTGCCATTTTTAAAAAGAATTTACTTTGTAATCACATACACTCATGAAGAAAGTGGATTATTGTTGGAATATTAGAGCGATTATTGTACATCTTTGATTTATATATATATACACAGTATTTCAAGGCGATTTGTAGAGATGGGAATCCAGTCAGCAGAACACATCACTGTATGGTCCCTACCACTCTAGTTTACAATGATTCAGTTATACCGTTAGCCTTCAGTTCAGTTGTGAAGAGGATATGAATTGGTCTATTGTCAGACAGACACTGGAAGACAGTGTGAATTTTAGGACTATTGTATTCTTCATGTTGTAAGTGAACCAGTAAAACTCTTTTTAAAAACCAAGGACATTAGAACACTCTCCTAAACATACACGCTGACTCATGCATACATACTGCAGAGACTCAGTCTCTCTGTGCGTGTAGTAAAATATACAAAGAAAAACATATTCTCACTATTTCTCCGCTGCCTTCTATTCTCCATTTTATTCTCCAGTTCTGGCCAAAGGGCAGGAACGCTGGGGCCAGGAGTTTTACTGGCCATATGACCCGAGCAGAAAAAACCCAAGCATTATAGCACAGCACCCTCAAACTCAACTCTGGACCTCAAAGCCAGGTCCACTGCATGTTTTCATTGTTCCCGTCTAATCAGGGACTGATTTAGACCTGGGACACCAGGTGGTGCAATTAGTAAATCAGGTAGAACAGAAAAGCAGCAGGCTCCGGATCTTGTAGTGTAAGAGTTGAATACCCAGGTCTAGGACCGAGGTCATGTGGTCAGGAGAAACGCCCAAGGAATGGCATAACCAATACATAGCTTAAGACATGCATATCATTTTTTCATGGTTCCAAAACCCGTTCTTCACAACCTATATAATCGTTCAGAGAAAGCCTTGGAAACCCTTCTACAATACTAGAATATTGAGCAGACGGCACCTGATTAAACATCTTCCTCATCAAACAAGAAAAAGAAAGAAACACAAATGAAATGAACTAAACTGAAGCCTCCATTTGGTTGTTGATAAAGAGATAGTATTTGTGAAGGAATCCTTGTGTTCTATTATTGAGTTATTAAATATTGTATATCTGAGGTAAGAGAGTGTTTAATACTCAAAGTAAAGAGTTATTAAATATTGTTAATCTGAGGTAAGCGAGTGTTTTATGCTCAAAGTAATGCATATTTCAATGTCAAGGAAGAGGAACAAAATTGTATTGTACATCTACATTCTACTGTATAATAACATAGTGTATGATGAATTAACAGAGAGGAAATCTACTCCTCAGCTCTAACAATTTCACTATTTTGCCACATCTACAAACATGAAGTGACAAGTGGAGAAAATAAAATAAGTTTTCCTTCAATAATTGTTTACATTCGTGACGTGTACAAGTTCAAATTATTACAGATGTAGAATCTTAATTTGAGCCAGTTTGCTACAGCAGGAAAAAATTCTGCAGCAACAGGAAATGTGATTTATTACGTGGATTATAATTAATGGCCAATTTTGTAGGGGTTGATGCATTTTTCATTAGGGAAAATCAAGTCTGAAATTTCAAAGTGGTAATTACAAACTTTAGAAGCCTTTTTAGAACAGGAATAATCTCAGCAACAAAAGTGATCAAATTAAGATCCTACATTGGTACATATCATTCTTATTCTTCTGTTACATTAATACTGTTATTACTGCTGTATTATTGAATATACATATTTGCTTTGCTCTTTCTTTATAACGGCTAACTTTTAAGCTCAAAAATAGGTTAGGCCATATCAAGCACCGTGTCAGATAGCTTTTCAGCATCATTATTTAGTACTTCTATAACAATGTTTCAGCAACATTTCTCAAAGTTAATTCAGATTGCTTGTTTTCAGTTGCTTTGACACTCAAGTAGCAAACATAAATTATCTCAGCAGGTCATCATTCTATCCATCGATTCATTAATCTGTCTATCTATCCGTACTGTACATTCATCTGTCTGTCTGTCTGTCTATTTGTTCATCTGTGGATATTCTGTCTTTTATAGCCTGTTCATCAATCTTCCATTTCTCTCTGATACAATACTACTGATGCATTTGAGTCCTTACCAACCAGATCAGACTACATCACATAGAAATAGAGAGTACAGAACAGATACACAAATCTCTCCTATCTAACTTCTCATATCCGAGCCTACTCATCTCCCTGCTGGAGGACAGAGTAGCAGGGACTTCCTCTGCTCTCTGCTGCTGGAAACTAAACAAAACATTAGTATACAATACAGCTCGTAGGTGTAACAACACTTGGGTGTCAATGCCCTTTGTCATATGTATCCCTCTCCCTGTGTCAGTGACAGAGACACACAGAGATCAGGGCAAGGCCCCAGAGCTGACCTCAGATCAGCTTTAACAGAGTATTTACACTATTCACACTAACTACCACATATAGAGCCGACACAGAGCCTATGACTAGCCTGGTCCCAGATCATTATGTGCTCTAGCGAACTTTTCTCACCATAGTTGCCATTTACTAGACACAGTAAAATGGTATTACATTATAATTACAATAAAACTACTTTTGGGGTTCTTTGGGATTCAGTGAAACAAGCACCACTATGTAACATTTAGTACCAGTTGTGTTGAAGAAAGAATACAATGTTACACAATGTTATCCAATAATTCCTTAGTAAATACCAGGTAAGTGAAACAGGACGGTAAAATAATGTTACCACGACAACCTGTCTGGTGTCAACAAAAGGGCAGAGAGACGGGCAGGGATATCATTGTCGCCATCTGAGTGACTGCATCTTAGAGTTTAGTTTACTATTTGACTTTTTTCTAGTTTTCATTGATACATATGAATGAAGTGTAGATGTCTTGATAAAATTAGTGATTTGATATTATTTTAGTCCGTTTGAATAACTATGATACAGTACAGTAACGTTATATTTCTGTTTTGTTGCTAATAAAGTGATTCATCTGGAGTTTCTCTCTCTTGCCAACTGGGCTTTGCTTTGTACATTTTCTCTGGCTATCTAGTCCGATTTCAGAGCACGCTCATCTGATGAATTTACTAACGCTCAACACACATACATTGTTGCCAGCATCACAGTTACAGTCACCAACACTCTGGATAACAAAAACAGCCTAACCAGCTCTGCTAGAATGAGTAAAATGGTCAGAGTGCGGTGTTCTCTCATTTTTGTCTGGAAGAAGCTAGCAAGCTAGCCAACGTTAGTCTGTTAGCTTGGGTGCTTGACTGCCGTTGTGAGGTCAGAAGGCTCGGATCAACCCTACTCCTCGGCCGGAGCGAAACACTCCGAATTTACGAACGGACAATCTGACAACGCTTTGAATTTACGAACGCCCAGAGCGCACTCTGGCACTCCAGTGAATTTACGAACACACCCTAAGGCTTATATTTACTGTGTTATACTTCTAGGTGAGTTTGAAAACAACACTCATAATGTTGCAACAGGACAGCACACTGTTAGAATGATCTGCTATGCTAGCCTGACATGAATGTATTGGTGTGTGGTGTGTTTATCATTATGGCTGTGTGGAAATGGATCATGCTATAGGAGTTATTACCATGGTTCTCTGTAGTACCAACAACTACCTTAAGAGTACACGCTAGCCTACAACTCATATGAGTTCATTCAAATATTGCTCATATGTTTCTATGAGGTATTCTCAATTCAAGTTGTGTATTTCAATCCATTACCTCGTTACCTTTGCTCTGTTAAACAGTGGGTTCTTATGTACAGACTTCCATGGTGCTAGTAATACCACTTTCCAGTAGAGGGGACTAAAAGCTGTTGGAAACACAACATTACACCCTCGCTAAAACAGATTGATCTGCCACGTTCCTATATTGAGGCTTGTGAATGAAGATAGCTTGAAGAAAATTAAAAATAGACTAATCTAGTGGTTAGAATGTAAACATGGCGTTGCAATAGTGACGGCGGAGGGTTGAGTGGTGCTGTGGTTGGATGGAATGACGGTCATGTGATGGAGGTGGTCTTGATAGGTCATGATCTGGGAGGAGAGTTGGAGAGAGGAGGCGACGCTGTTGTCCCTTCTTTCTCAGCCTGGTCAACGCTCTCCTCACCAGCCACAGCCACAGGAGAGCCAGGCTTACTATAAAGAGAGCAAGCAAGAGAGCGAGAGAAAGAGAGAGAAAGAGCGAGAGAGAAAGAAAGAGAGGTAGAGCCAGAGAGAGAAAGAGAGGGAGAGAGAAAGAGAGAGGGAATGCATCATTTAGACAATAACAGGTATACAGTAGGCACAAGAATGCGTTTAAAACGTGGTCAAAGAAAATGTACAGATTACTGTAAACTACTGTAGGTCATTAAAAGTGAGCCAAAGAGAAACTGTGAGAGAGAGAAGTGAATGCCGGTGGCAGAGAGTGAGGGAGTGAGTGTACCTGTCCCCACTCTGGGTGATGAGTCTCCTGCAGGTCTCCATCTGCACATCCAGGCCTCTCTTCATAGAACACATCTCCATGTATTCATGTAGGTGACGGTTCATATCACTCTTAGCTGTAGCCAAGTCATACTGGGGAGAAACACATCACTCTTAGCTGTAGCCGAGTCATACTGGGGAGAAACACATCACTCTGAGCAGTAGCCAAGTCATACTGGGGAGAAACACATCACTCTTAGCTGTAGCCAAGTCATACTGGGGAGAAACACATCACTCTTAGCTGTAGCCGAGTCATACTGGGGAGAAACACATCACTCTTAGCTGTAGCCGAGTCATACTGGGGAGAAACACATCACTCTTAGCTGTAGCCGAGTCATACTGGGGAGAAACACATCACTCTTAGCTGTAGCCGAGTCATACTGGGGAGAAACACATCACTCTTAGCTGTAGCCGAGTCATACTGGGGAGAAACACATCACTCTGAGCAGTAGCCAAGTCATTCTGGGGAGAAACACATCACTCTTAGCTGTGGCCAAGTCATACTGGGGAGAAACACATCACTCTTAGCTGTAGCCAAGTCATACTGGGGAGAAACACATCACTCTTAGCTGTAGCCGAGTCATACTGGGGAGAAACACATCACTCTGAGCAGTAGCCAAGTCATTCTGGGGAGAAACACATCACTCTTAGCTGTGGCCAAGTCATACTGGGGAGAAACACATCACTCTGAGCAGTAGCCAAGTCATTCTGGGGAGAAACACATCACTCTTAGCTGTGGCCAAGTCATACTGGGGAGAAACACATCACTCTTAGCTGTAGCCAAGTCATACTGGGGAGAAACACATCACTCTTAGCTGTAGCCGAGTCATACTGAGGAGAAACACATCACTCTTAACTGTAGCCGAGTCATACTGGGGAGAAACACATCACTCTTAGCTGTAGCCGAGTCATACTGGGGAGAAACACATCACTCTTAGCTGTAGCCAAGTCATACTGGGGAGAAACACATCACTCTTAGCTGTAGCCGAGTCATACTGGGGAGAAACACATCACTCTTAGCTGTAGCTGAGTCATACAGAGGAGAAACACATCACTCTTAACTGTAGCCGAGTCATACTGGGGAGAAACACACTGTCAAACATTAACATAGCCCTAGACCCCCCCTCCACACCTCAATCTGGTCGATGGTCTCTTGGTATTCTTTCTCCCTGGATTTGAATAAGTCCTCAGTGTCATTAATCACCTTCTCCAGACACTGGTCTTCCTGCTGAGAGGGAGAGAGAGAAGGAAGGAAGGAGGGGAGAGAAGGAAGGAAGGAAAGGGGAATGGAAAAAAAAGGAAGTGCTCTAGCTCTATTCAAAATAATTTCCTGGAAAATACAAATTGACAATACTATAATCTGAGTAACTGTGAATACAGAAACTCCTGATAAATGTCTATGTAATGTTGTGTAGCCTCTGCATAAAGATATCCGTACAAATCATTAAAACAATATAACTACTTGGACAAAGGTATTGCATTATGTCATCAATGTGTACTTATGAGAGGTTGAAGGTACTACTTCCAAGGCTCTAACATTAGTTAACCCCATAGAGTTACTATGGAATACCTAAACATCAACATTCTAAAGCGCACCATACCTCTCCTGGCTGGTGGGTGGTCTCTGGAGCCAGAGTGCATCCTGGGAAGTCCTCCCACAGCAGCAGAGTCTCCTCTGTCTCCTCCCAGGCCAAGCTGTCACAGTCATCTTCAAACTCACACTCCCGCCTGCAACACACACAAATGTTTATTTATTAACGTTTGTTTGGCCTCTGGAGAAAATGAACATGGAAGCTTCCTTCTTATCAGTCTAATACCTTTACTATGGTAGAGTATAGACAGTGTAGAAGCTGGTTGTACCTGTAGAAGCCTGATAAGAGAAACTATACATGTAACAAACACCAGTCCTGTAATGTTACTCACAGCTGGTTGAGCATCCTCTGCATTTCCTCATTGATCTGATTGGCTGACGAGCCACAGAGCTCCTCTTCTCTGGGCAGGCCCCCATCGCTCTCCGAGGTGCTGATAGTCTCATCACCCTCACTACTGTTGACGGACAGCGGGGTCTGTTTCCGGGGGCGACAGTTGATGGCAGACTGGGTGTTAGGGACCTAGGAGTGGAAAGAGAGACTTAGACAGACAAACAGATAGACAGAGAGAGAGAGACACAGACAGACTGACACAGACAGACACCGTCAGACAGAAAGACAGACACAGACAGACCTGATACATCTGGATGACATCCTCACAGTTCCTCTGCTGGGCCAAGTCACACAGGCGAGCCGTGATGTCGATGCGTCTACAGATGTCCATGTCCACCTTCATGGCCTTCTCCTGGATCTTACTGTCCAGATCAGACATGTTCTACACAGAAAGAGAGATGGTTACGGTCTCCTAGTAACAGTTATCATCCTAACCAGACCAGGAGTAATCTCTGTGTAGAGTGTGAGAAACAGACTGGGGGACCCAGTGGGACAGGAGAATGAACCAGACAATATTGAGGGTGAAAAGGGTCATCGATGAGTAGATGATTTGTGTGCAGTCAGATCAGGACAGTATGAGGCAGTACGATTGCAGTACATGAGCGAGTAACACACTCGACCACTGTTACTCTCACTTCCGCGATGCATACAAGGCCCTCCCCCGCCCTCCTTTTGGAAAATCTGACCATGACTCCATCTTGTTGCTCCCCTCCTATAGTCAGAAACTAAAACAGGGGGCGTCCGTGCGTACGGTCTATCCAAAGCTGGTCTGACCAATCGGATTCCACGCTTCAAGATTGCTTAGATCACATCGACTGGGATATGTTCAAGGTATCCTCAGACAATAACATTGACGTATACGCTGACTCGGTGAGCGAGTTTATAAGGAAGTGTATAGGAGATGTTGTACCCACTGGGACTATTAAAACCTTCCCTAACCAGAAACCGTGGATTGATGGCAGCATTCGCGCAAAACTGAAAGCATGTACACCACATTTAATCATGACAAGGCGACTGGAAACATGGCCAAATACAAACAGTGCAGTTATTCCCTCCGTAAGGCAATCAAACAAGCAAAGAGTCAGTATAGAGACAAAGTGGAGTTGTAATTCAATGGCTCAAACACGAGACATATGTGGCAGGGTCTACAGACAATCATGTATTACAAAAAGAAAACCAACCCCGTTGCGGACATCGACTTCTTGCTCCCAGACGAATTAAACAACTTCTTTGTGCATTTTAAGGACAATACAGTGCCACCGACACGGCCTGCTACCAAAGACTGTGGGCTCTCCTTCTCCGTGGCCGATGTGAGTAAAACATTTAAATGAGTTAACACTCGGTAGGCTGCTGGCCCAGACGGCATCCCTAGCCGCGTCCTCAGAGCATGCTGGCTGGTGTGTTTACGGGCATATTCAATCAATCCCTATCCCAGTCTGCTGTCACCACATGCTTCAAGATAGCTTTCTTGGGAACAGGAACAATGGTGGCTAAGGTAACTGAACTTAATGACTATCGCCCCGTAGCACTAACGTCTGTCATCATGAAGTGCATTAAGAGACTAGTCAAGGATCATATCACCTCCACCCTACCTGACACCCTAGACCCACTCCCATTTGCTTACCGCCCCAATAGGGCCACAGACGATGCAATCACCATCACACTGCAAAATCACATCTGGACAAGAGGAATACCTATGTAAGTTCATTGACTACAACTCAACATTCAACACCATAATACCCTCCAAACTCATCATTAAGCTTGAGACCCTGGGTGTCAACCCCGACCTGTGCAACTGGGTCCTGGACTTCCTGACGGGTCACCCCCAGGTGGTGAAGGTAGGAAACAACATCTCCACTCCGTTGATCCTCAACACTGGGGCCCCACAAGGGTGCGTTCTCAGCCCTCTCCTGTACTCACTGTTCACCCACGACTGCGTGGCCATGCACGCTTCCAACTCAATCATCAAGTTTGCAGACGACACTACAGTGGTAGCCAACAACAACCAACAACGACGAGACAGCCTACAGGGAGGAGGTGAGGGCTCTGGGAGTGTGGTGCCAGGAAAATATCCTCTCACTCAACGTCAACAAAACAAAGGAGATGATTGTGGACTTCAGGAAACAGCAAAGGGAGCACCCCCCTATCCACATCGACAGGACAGCAGTGGAGAAGGTGGAAAGTTTTAAGTTCCTCTGTGTGCATATTACCGACAAACTGAAATGGTCCACACACACAGACAGTGTGGTGAAGAAGGTGCAACATCGCCTCTTCAACATCAGGAAGCTGAAAAAATTGGGCCTGTCACCGAAAACCCTCAATAACTTTTACAGGTGCACAATCGAGAGCATCCTGTCGGGCTGTATCACTGCCTGGTACGGCAACTGCATCGCCCACAACCGCAGGGCTCTCCAGTGGGAGGTGCGGTCTGCACACCGGATCACCGGGGGCAAACTACCTGCCCTCCAGGACACCTACAACACCCGATGTCACAGGAAGGCAAAAAGATCATCAAGGACAATAACCACCTGAGCCTCTACTTGTTCACCCCGCTTCCATCCAGAAGGAGAGGTCAGTACAGGTGCATCAAAGCTGGGACAGAGAGATTGAAAAACAGCTTCTATCTCAAGGTCATCAGATTATTAAACAGCCACCACTACCACAGAGAGGCGGCTGTCTACCTACAGACTTCATTGGCCACTTTAATAAATGGAACACTAGTCACTTTAATAATGCAACTTTAATCATGTTTACATCTCGCATTACTCATCTCATATGTATATATTCTATCCTTCACTATCTATTCTTTACTATCTATTGCATCTTAGCTACTCTGTCACTGCTCATCCATATATTTTATACTTATGTATTCTCATCCCATTACTTTACTAGACTGTGTGTATTAGGTTTTGTTGTGGAATTGTTAGATATGACCTGTTAGATACTGCTGCACTGTCGGATCTAGAAGCATAAGCATTTCTCTACACTCGCAATAACATCTGCTAACCATGTGTATGTGACCAATACAATTGGATTGGATAAGAGAAGGTGCAAATTGAGAGGAACTTTGTGGATGTAGACTCACGTTGCTCATGAGGCCTTTGAAGAGCACCAGTTCAGACTTCAGCTGCTGCACTCTGACAGCCAACTCATCCTGACAGCCCTCGCTCTCCTGGAGGTCCTACAAACAAAACACACACATAATCATGAGATGCATGTCCATGCACACAGGTACACGTGCACACAGACGCACGCACGCCTGCACGAACACGAACACAGACACACACAACCCCACCACTCACACACATCCTGCAAACCAGCTCAGCTCCTACTTTCTGGAAAAGACCAGCTTATACAGTATATTAATCATCTCAGGGTAGGGCCAAACAGTAAAACATTCTATATTGACCATCTCAGGGTAGGGCCAAACAGTAAAACATTCTATATTGACCATCTCATGGTAGGGCCAAACAGTAAAACATTCTATATTAATCATCTCAGGGTAGGGCCAAACAGTAAAACATTCTATATTGACCAACTCAGGGTAGGGCCAAACAGTAAAACATTCTATATTGACCAACTCATGGTAGGGCCAAACAGTAAAACATTCTATATTGACCATCTCAGGGTAGGGCCAAACAGTAAAACATTCTATATTGACCATCTCAGGGTAGGGCCAAACAGTAAAACATTCTATATTAATCATCTCAGGGTAGGGCCAAACAGTAAAACATTCTATATTGACCATCTCAGGGTAGGGCCAAACAGTAAAACATTCTATATTGACCATCTCAGGGTAGGGCCAAACAGTAAAACATTCTATATTGACCATCTCAGGGTAGGGCCAAACAGTAAAACATTCTATATTGACCATCTCAGGGTAGGGCCAAACAGTAAAACATTCTATATTGACCAACTCAGGGTAGGGCCAAACAGTAAAACATTCTATATTGACCATCTCAGGGTAGGGCCAAACAGTAAAACATTCTATATTGACCAACTCATGGTAGGGCCAAACAGTAAAACATTCTATATTGACCAACTCAGGGTAGGGCAAAACAGTAAAACATTCTATATTGACCATCTCAGGGTAGGGCCAAACAGTAAAACATTCTATATTGACCATCTCAGGGTAGGGCCAAACAGTAAAACATTCTATATTGACCAACTCAGGGTAGGGCCAAACAGTAAAACATTCTATATTGACCATCTCAGGGTAGGGCCAAACAGTAAAACATTCTATATTGACCAACTCATGGTAGGGCCAAACAGTAAATCATTCTATATTGACCAACTCAGGGTAGGGCAAAACAGTAAAACATTCTATATTGACAAACTCAGGGTAGGGCCAAACAGTAAAACATTCTATATTGACCATCTCAGGGTAGGGCCAAACAGTAAAACATTCTATATTGACCAACTCGGGGTAGGGCCAAACAGTAAAACATTCTATATTGACCAACTCGGGGTAGGGCAAAACAGTAAAACATTCTATATTGACCAACTCAGGGTAGGGCCAAACAGTAAAACATCATATCTTGTCTTCATAAATCTTGACTCAAATGCACTTTAAATCCAAAGTACATCTGTCCATGATGATTATATATTCTTTACAGTGTAAGGATAGATGTTCTTACCCTAAGTCTTACTACAAATCCAAAGTACAACACACAAACATACAGTACATACACAGATTATACATTGACAACACTGCCTACTTAATCTCACAAGTGCCTTGGATCATATTGTTGATCTAATTTTATTTTACCTTTATTTAACTAGGCAAGTCAGTTAAGAACAAATTCTTATTTTCAATGACGGTCTAGGAACAGTGGGTTAACTGCCTGTTCAGGGGCAGAACGACAGATTTGTACCTTGTCAGCTCGGGGATTTGAACTTGCAACCTTCCGGTTACTAGTCCAACGCTCTAACCACTAGGCTACCCTGCTGCCTTCTCCCTCTTTTCTCTGAAGTATTTGATTCCGTAAACTACTAGCCATAATATTTTGCAGAACTTCTTCCTAAGATATGTCTTGACATAAAAGTTATTGTGTCTGTGCCGAGTGTTTCTTTTTGTATCTTGTACATTGTTCTGCATGGATAGTTTAATGTAAAGTGGGACTTTGCTGCCATGTGGTCTCCTGTTGGCTCAACAGAGCCGGTCTAACTGGGTTAGGTAGATGTCCCCTGCAGTTGCATCCTCACACATCCACACACACACACAACAAACGTGAGAAACCAGAGCCCCACCTGGCTCAGCATATGCTTACTGATGGCAAGATGGCGCCGACAGACATGGCAGCTCTGCTTCTAGCTCCTAAGCAACATTGCAGTCATTTGTTTTTGGTGTTATTTCTTACAAACGGAAAGAACTTTTGAATATCAGAGCGGCGGTAACTCATCAGCATTACAACCAGGAATACGACTTTCCCGAATTGGATCCTTTGTTCGTAACCCCAAGGGCAATTGATCTTATCCCAGGGGCTGCTACAAGACGCCGCGGGCGGAGAAGAGTAGACTTCTAGTCTGACTGAGGAGGCGTACACGCCATCCACCACTTCCAAGTATATTACTCGCTAATGTTTAGTCTCTGGACAATAAAGTAGACAAGCTCAGGGCAAGGATCTCCTCCAGAGAGACATCAGGGACTGTAACATACTCTGTTTCACGGAATCAAGGCTCAGTCGTGTGCATTCCCCCTCAAGTCACATATCCTGAGGCTGCATTTATTGTAGCTGGGGATTTTAACAAAGCAAATTGGAGGAAAACGCTTCCGAAGTTCTATCAACACATTGACTGTAGTACTCGTGCTGCTAAAAAACACTCGACCACTGCTACTGCAACTTGACATATGTGGCAAGGTCTACAGAGACAATCACGGAATACAAAGGGAAAACCAGCCACGTCGAGGACACCGACATCTTGCTCCCGGATAAGCTAAACACCTTCTTCATCCGCTTTGAGGATAACACAGTGCCACCGACACTCACTGCCCGCACTTCAAGGACATCAACCACCCGAGCCACGGTCTGTTCACCCCACTGTCATCCAGAAGGCGAGGTCAGAATGATAGCGGAGTGAACAGGCAGTGGCTCGGGTGGTTGATGTCCTTGATTATCTTTTTGGCCAAAATCAAAAGTAACAGTCAGTAACTGGTGTGGCCACCAGCTGAATTAAGTACTGCAGTGCATCTCCCCCTCATGGACTGCACCAGATTTGACAGTTCTTGCGGTGCGATGTTAGCCCACTCTTCCACCAAGGCACCTGCAAGTTCCCGGACAATTCTGGGGGGAATGGCCCTAGCCCTCACCCTCCGATCCAACAGATCACAGATGTGCAGAATGGGATTGAGATCCGGGCTCTTCGCTGGCCATGGCAAAACACTGACATTTCTGTCTTGCAAGAAATCATGCACAGAACGAGCAGTATGGCTTGTGCCATTGTCATGCTGGAGGGTCATGTCGGATGAGCCTATAGGAAGGGTACCACACGAGGGAGGAGGATGTCTTCCCTTTAACGCACAGCATTGAGATTGCCTGCAACGACAACAAGCTCAGTCCGATGATGCTGTGACACACCGCCAAACCCTCCACCTCCAAATCGATCCCGCTCCAGAGTACAGGCTTCGGTGTATTGCTCATTCCTTCGACGATAAACGCGAATCCGACCATCACTCCTGGTGAGACAAAACCGCACTTTTTGCCAGTCCTGTCTGGTCCAGCGAAGGTCGTTTTGCGCCCATAGGCGACGTTGTTGCCGTTGATGTCTGGTGAGGACCTGCCTCACCAAGAGTGTGCAAAGCTGTCATCAAGGCAAAGGATGGCTATTTAAAATATATTTTGATTTGTTTAACTTTTTTGGTTACTACATGATTCCATATGTGTTATTTCATAGTTTTGATGTCTTCACTATTATTCAACAATGTAGAAAATAGTAAAAATAAAGAAAAACCCTTGAATGAGTAGGTGTTCTTAAACTTTTGACCGGTAGTGTATATTTTCATAACTCCATTCTTTTATTTTAGATTTGTGTGAATTGTTAGATATTACTGCACTGTTGGCGCTAGGAATACAAGTATTTCGCTACACCCACAATAACATCTGCTTAATGCATATGTGATAGAGGTAAACCAGTTAATCGGAATGGCCGATTAATTAGGGCCCGATTTCAAGTTTTCATAACAATCCGAAATCAATATTTTTGGGCGCCAATTTGCCTTTTTTTTTTACACCTTTATTTAATCTTTATTTAACAAGACAAGTCAGTTAAGAACACATTCTTATTTTCAATGACGGCCTAGGAACGGTGGGTTAACTGCCTCGTTCAGGGGCAGAAAGACAGATTTTCACATTGTCAATTCGGGGGATTCAATCTTGCAACCTTACAGTCAACTAGTCCAACGCAATAACGACCTGCCTCTTTCTCGTTGCACTCCACAAGGAGACTGACTGCCTGTTACGCAAATGCAGTAAGCCAAGGTATGTTGCTAGCTAGCATTAAACTTATCTTATAACAAACAATCAATCATAATCACTAGTTAACTACACATGGTTGATTATATTACTAGATATTATCTAGCGTGTCCTGTGTTGCATTTAATCTGACTGAGCATACAAGTATCTAACTAAGTATCTGACTGAGCGGTGGTAGGCAGAAGCAGGCGCATAAACATTCATTCAAACAGCACTTTCGTGCGTTTTGCCAGCAGGTTTTCGTTGTGCGTCAAGCATTGCGCTGTTTATGACTTCAAACCTATCAACTCCCGAGATGAGGCTGGTGTGACCGAAGTGAAATGGCTGGCTAGTTAGCGCGCGCTAATAGCGTTTCAAACTTCACTCGCTCTGAGCCTTGGGGTGGTTGTTTCCCTTGCTCTGCATGGGTAACGCTGCTTCGATGTGGTGGCTGTTATTGTTGTGTTGCTGGTTCGAGCCCAGCGAGGAGAGGGACGGAAGCTATACTGTTACCCTGGCAATACTAAAGTGCCTATAAGAACATCCAATAGTCAAAGGTTAATGAAATACAAATGGTATAGAGGGAAATAGTCCTATAATAACTACAACCTAAAATTTCTTACCTGGGAATATTGAAAACTCATGTTAAAAGGAACCACCAGCTTTCATATGTTCTGAGAAAGGAACTGAAACGTTAGCCTACAGTACAATTATGTTAGCGGTTTATAAACATACTATATTTGGTTAGTGGCTTGCACACTATTCAACCAAGCTGTTTCACACAAGCAATTGTATTAGGTTGTTTTGCATGCGTCAGGGCAATGTCAAATGTGTCAACACCGCCAGAACCTCAGACACAACACTGCGCCTCTGGCCCTGCGCCCTAAGTTAGTGTATAGATCAGTGAGGAGGGCCTTTGTGTCTACAAGCATTGAGCTCCTAAACATTTCAATGTAATGTCTTGTTGTCATGTTTGATATTCTGACATGGTTTTGTTCATATCCCTGCAAATCAACAGAGAACAAGTGTAACAGAAAGAGGGGATACATTTACCCCCTATGTATCAATCATTAAGAGAGGCCAGGCACACACACACACACACACACACACACAGTGTTACCTCCTGTAGGTCTTCCATCTTCTGCTGCATGTCCACTCTGACAGTGTACTCCTCCTCCCACCTACACAACAAAAAGTAATGTGAAGTAAATTACACAGTAAAATGGAATCATAATAATAACTATTAACTGTGTGTGTGTGTGTGTGTGTGTGTGTGTGTGTGTGTGTGTGTGTGTGTGTGTGTGAAACCCCTGGTCCATGAATCTGGGTCCCAGGGTCAGACAGCACCATCCATCTAGTGAACAGTAATGTCATTAAAAGCCTGTACAGTTGACATGTTAGAACTACGATGGCTGATTCAGTGACTCAACACACCACACAGACCACACTGCCATTGCTGCTTAAAATGCACAATACTGCGACATGTCGGAGCCTTTACCAAACTGCTCTTAAAACAAATAGGAGGTTATATGGTGTACAGAGAGACGTTTTGTTCCATTGTGCACACTGTTGTGATTGAGATAGATGGGTAAGGTGAGAGTGAGGGAGGGGGAGAGAGCGAGGGAAAGATGAGCTGAGCTCTCTTTGGGAGCCACCTCCCTTTTCCAGCAATCACAGCCTGCCGTGCAGAGTATACCGCATTGCAGATACTAGGTGGAGGGGAAGGCGCATGGCCGCATGCAGTTAGGAAGAGAGAGAGGTAGAAAGATATGATGTGGGGGAAGGGGGTTGAAGAAAGGAGACTGGAGCTGGCAGTGGAGAGTGTGTGAGAGAGAGTGAGAGATGGAGAGAAGAGAAGTGGAGATCAGACATAACCTAACCCACTCCAATCAATTCATTAAAACAGGAACATTTCACATCTGGTTGGAAATAAATAGGGAAATGATCTCAAAGAAAATGGTAGTCCTGTGTGGTACCTATATCTCCCCACACATTAATGATGACACCTTCTCCATCCTAGAGGGGGAGATCAACCATTTCCAGGCCCAGAGACATGTACTAGTCTGTGGCGACCTAAAGCCAGAACCGACACTCTTAGCAGACATGGAGACAAACACCTACTTGGAGGTGACAGCATTCCCTCCCCAATATGCCCCCTAGACACAAGTATGACAAAACAACCAACAAAAACAGGTCACAACTCCTACAGCTCTGTTGCATGCTGGGTCTAGACATAGTCAATGGTAGGCTTCGAGGGGACTCCTACGGTAGGTACACCAACAGCTCATCTCTTGGCAGTAGTACTGTAGACTACTTTATCACTGACCTCAACCCAGTGTCTCTCGGAACGATCACAGTCATCCCACTGACACCCCTATCAGATCACAGCAAAATCACTATCTTCTTGAACAGAGCATGATGAAGAACGCAAAAACCTAAGAAAGAAATTGAGAAACCTATCCAACCAAAAACAGAGACCCAGAAAACCTTATCTTCCGCCTTCACGATGGTGAAACACTAAAATAATACAGAAATACACTAAGAAAAAATAAGGAACAGCATTTCAGAAATCAGCTCAATGTGATTGAAGAATCCATAGAATCAAATCACTTCTGGGAAAATTGGAACACACTAAACAAACAACACAAAGAGCTATCTATCCAAAATGGAGATGTATGGATAAAACACTTCTCCAACCTTTTCAGTCGTTTAACAAAGAACCAAGAGCAAAGAAATACAAAACGGGACAAACACCCAATTGAGACTCTGCATGCAGAATTCTGAAAAAATATACTGTGTACAACGCAAAACACCAAACAATGCATGCAGAACAGAATTATGACTACACCTGCTAGTTATCAAAGTGCGGAAAAGAGCTGTTAAATTCTACAAACACCTCAAAGGAAACGATGCCCACATATTCCACCACAAAGCCCTCACCTACAGAGAGATGAACCTAGAGAAGAGTCCCCTCAGCCAGCTGGTTCTGTGGCTCTGTTCACAAACACAAACAGACCCCACAGAGCCCCAGGATAGAAACACAATTAGACCCAACCAAATAAGAGAAAACAAAAAGATAACTATTTGACACACTGGAAAGAATCAACCAAAAAAAGAAAAAAATTGGAATGCTATCTGGCCCTAAACAGAGTGTACACAGTGGCAGAATACCTGACCACTGTGACTGACCCAACATGTACAGACTCAGTGAGCATAGCCTTGCTATTGACAGAGACCCCCATAGGCAGACCTGGCTATGTGCATACTGCCCACAAAATGAGGTGGAAACTGAGCTGAACTTCCAACCATATGCACATTGATATAACACTGTACATAGCTGATAATACACATTAAAAAAATGTCAAACCTTTGTGAGTGCAATGTTTACTGTTCATTTCTAATAGTTTTTGTTAACATTGTTTTATGTCCTCACTTTTGTTTACTGTTTATCTCACTTGCTTTGGCAATGTAAACATGTTTCCCATGCCAATAAAGCTGCATTTTATTTGAAATGAGAGAGAGAGAAAGAGAGAAAGAGAAAGCCTTAGACAGACAGACAGACAGACACACACACAGACACAGACAGACTCAGAGAGACAGACACAGACAGACACAGAGAGAGACAGACAGACACAGACAGACAGAGAGAGGTGAAGGGGGGATGATAATACAGGACAGAGCAGGTCAGGAAAATAAGGGAGGAGACAGTAAGAGGGCACAGTGGTGTAAGTACTTATGTAAAAATACTTTAAAGTACTACTTAAGTCGTTTTCTGGGGTCACTTTTACTTCACTACATTCCTAAACAAAATGTATGTACTTTTTATTCCATACATTTTCCCCGGACACCCAAAAGTACTTGTTACATTTTGAATGCTTATTAGCAGGTCATGATAATGGTCCAATTCATGCACTTATCAAGAGATCATCCCTGGTTATCTCTACTGTCTCTGATCTGGCAGACTCACTGAACACAAATACTTGGTTTCTGAATGATATCTGATATCTGAGTGTTGGAGTGTGCCCCTGGCTATCTGTAAATTTTTAAAACATGAACAATTGTGCCATATATAAGGAATGTTTAATTATTTATACTTTTATTTTTGATAGTTAAGTACATTTAAAACCAAATATTTGTTTACTTTTACTCAAGTAGTATTTTACTGGGTGACTTTCACTTTTACTTGAGTAATTTTCTATTAAGGTATCTTTACTTTAAATCAAGTATGACAATTGGGTACTTTTTCCACCACTGGAGGGGTATGAGAGATCTAGCCAATGAGAGAGCGGGAACAATGAATAGCAATATGAATGGATAGATGGAGAGAACAAGGGACAGGGCAGGGGAAGAGGAGTGGAGGAGAGGGAGGGAAGGGGGTGTATCTTATACTGAAACTACCTTATTGAAGTGAATTAATAGTCCTGTGGGTTTCCCTCTCTCTACATGTTGCCTGCAGGTAGATTTCACTGCATTACTACAACAACAGACTCATGACAGAGATAACATTATTTCACTACACTGTGGAGGCCTAAATCACATCAATGACTGTGCAGTACGGATGCTATCAGATATATGGATGTCTGAAGGTGAAACAAGCCTGGACTTGACTCACTTGGAGGTGGCAGTAAGGTCACATGCCTCATGAAATCACAATAAACAAACAAAACAGCCACAAACCCACACTTGTCCCAGGTCCTCCCGATCACAAACCAATCCCTGACCCTACCCAGCCTTCCTAATGGGACATACATGCTTGTCTATCACCTTACATTCATTGGGTATGGCATTTTCGCTGAGATATATTTATCCAAATCAACATATGGTCATACCTTCAGTATAGACCATGTCTATGTGACCTGTGCAGCGTGAATCGAAGCCACAGCCCTGCTGTTAATAGTGCCACAAATCAGCGGTCCGGGTTCTAATTCTGTCATAGAATACAAACTGCAGCCATTTCAAACGTGCAGAGGTGCACTATGGTCTCTGTATCAGATTCCTGTCACTGTGTTTGGCCCATTACCCTTTTTTCTAAAGGGGCACTAAGCAGATATTCCTTCCCCAAGCCAAACCATAAGTCAAATCTTCAAATACTTGAGCTGTGCTTGATTTATATATAGTTTGCCTGGTTCCAATGGAATAATCCCAAAAGTACAAAATCAACACAGTAATCCCAAAAGTACAAACAGCTAAATCAAGCATACCTCATATATATTCGACCTAGGACTGGTGTCCACAAGCTAGTGGCAAACTCAAGAGTTCAAAATCTTTGAACTTCAAAAGTATTGGTTTGATTGTTGAGACAGAGCCTTCCTGTGTTGGATCTCAGTTACATGACTTCATTCTGAGTCAGTTATGGTCTGATAATGTTTGGTATTTCCCCCAGCTGCCCTTCGCATCTCTAGCAATAAGAATGGTGTGGGCTGTGGCAGAAATAGACAGAACACAGGCAGGACACAGCTGCTCTCAGAGGCCATCTGTTGTAACAGGGCCTTTCACTTCACCCAAGTGGCATGAGCAAAATATTACATGTACACCTATTATAGTTTCACTAAGTTACATCAACTGACTTTTACCAAGAGACGTTTAATCACAACTCTAGGTCCCCATGCGCCTTTACACCCGTCAGGCACACACGTTAATTAGGCCTTACTTTGGTGAACAAATCAACAAAGGTTGATCCTATTTACCTGCGTTTGTACTCGTCTCTCTCCCTCTTGACTTTGGCCAGGACGTTGTACAGGGCTCTGATCTCCGGGGTAATGGTATCAATCTGGACCCCGACCCCGTCCGGCTGGACCCAGGACACACCGGGGCTGGTGACGCGCGTCTCCACGCCAGAACCGAGCTTGCGGGTATGGTTGTAGGACCAGATAGTACCGGGGAGGAACCGGGGAGGCGGGTTGGTGGGGGTTCCAGTGCCTGTACTAAAAACCGTTTTCCCGTTGGTGATTGAATTGGACCCGGCTGGAGAGTCGATTGTCGGGGTTGATTGGCTTACCGTGATGGTCGGATTCTGATTCGGCTCGGTGGGGTTTGTTCCAGCTTTGTTGTTGGACTCAAGCGTGAAGACAGTGTTGAGGGCAGGTGTGAAGAGGGTAGTGGGTCGTCTCGCGGAGTTGTTGGTGTTTTGGAACGGGAGTGACCCGGGCCTGAGAGGGATAGTTCCCACAAACCCGGTCTGTACACCTGTTTCTTGGGTATGGGCCCGTCTAGCGCTTTCAGAACAACCCCCATCACAGCTGTTCTTCGCATCCAACGCCTGTTGTAGTTGTTTCTCCAAAATCTTATTCCTTCGCTCAAGTTCATGCACTTTGGCCAGAAAGCATCGGAACCGTAAGTTCAGAGTCTTTAGGACACTGATATTGGAGCCCAGGTCGTTCCTCAGGGCCATCGCTGCAGGAGGTTGGGGCACAGACCGGTGATAAGAGTGGTTTAGATGCAGGTAAGCTTGTGAGGGTGTGGTGAAATCGAACCCTGGCTGAGTCTCCGAGCCCAGTCCGGGATGGTCGCCCAGGAAGAAAGACGTCGGGTCGAGCGAGCCGAAGACGGATTCGGGCAGAAGGCCTGAGGGGGAATCGGGATGACTCTGTCCTCCTTGGTTCTGCTGCTGTTGATGTTGGAGAAGCGAGTTCGCCTCTAACAAAGGATTCATACTATGGTATGGAAAACTAAAGCGCTGCAGATCTGGCATGAACACGGACGGTAATTTTCTCGGTATAAGATCACCAAAATAAAATAATGATAGGCTGAAGGTTGTTGTTGGATACCAGACGTATCCGTGACTCTCCACCTTTATCTGGTTGCGTAAATGGTTGTAATTACGAATGTTATCCTCGATTTATGTCCGTTCGGGCTAAAGAGGCTCGTGGAATAAGTGCTCTTCCTCTGTCTCGCTATTATGCTGGATAACAGTCGCCCCAAAAAACAATGCCGAATAGGCCAGTCCGACGGCTATGCGCAGGCGACAAAACTCAAATGTATTTCAGAAAAGTAATGTTTTGGTATATAGGCTATATGAGAGAAAGTACTGTTAAATCCTGCAAATCACTAATGTATTAAAAATAAATCCAGTGTCTTCCGTCAACGCTTATCTGGCTCCAAAATGACCACAAGACACAACAAGTGCTGCGGGATTTGGAGAGCAGGGAAGCTACCGTAAATACACAAGTAGCTGGTTTTCTTTTAACACCCATTAGGCTATGAACAGTTCAATGAGACCTCTTAAACACCGAGTTCACAACTTGGGGAGGTTTTATCAGGAACATTTCCACTTGTGAATGTCATTTTATTGTTATTTTCTCACTTGGCTCGATTTTATTTTGTTACAAAATACATGCATACAATTGTACACACTATTCTATTGTGTGAAACTATCATTTGAACCATAATCCACACACAGGCATATTAGGACAGTGTTGACAAAGACAATACTCTGGTTGTCCTTGCACAAAACATGTTTTATTTTAAAGCTGTTTTTAAAGATGTCTCTGCTCCTAAACATCTCCACCCTCTCAACATCTCTCTTATCTATCTCCCTCTATCACTCGGTCAGCAGACTACTAGAGGTGGAACCCCCCCAGCTCTCTCTCTGTCTCTCTCCCTGCCTCGCTCAGACTCTGCCCGTCCATGTTGACCTGTGTGTCCAGCGAGGCCACGCCCAGGGCGTCCCACCCCACCGAGATGGTGTCGCCAGCCCTCTCTTTCTTCCCCAACTCCACCATGGGCATGGCCTTGGGGTTGCTCCTCCCTCGCCAGCTGTGGCAGTAGGAGACGCTGCCTTTGTGGGCTGAGGAGAGAAATAGAGAGAGTTATCTGTCATTCTGCACCTGTCCAGTCCACACCTGTAGCTATGAAAGACTCCTTACTGTCAGAGTAGCTCCCTGCTCTTCCCTGCATTCTCCTCCTCTCCCCGTTCTGTCTCCCAAACAGCATGTCGTACACGTCCTCTCTGAACTCCTTGTTCATGATCTGGTAGATGAAAGGGTTAATCATGCAGTGAGACTTGGCAAACATTGCTGGTATCAGAGACACCATAGGTGGCAGGCAGGACACCGGCCCGTTGCTCCCTGTCTCCAACTCCCCCTCTTGGGCTGGGGCTGAACTGCGGGTGGAAGCAGCAGACAGACTGTGGCCTAAGCCAGAATAGAAGTAGGGATCTGGGTTGGTCACGTCCCGCAAGGATTCTCCAGGGTCGTAGTAGACACTTCCGTAGTTTTCCGTGGAGGTCCAATTGAGGAGACCCATAATGCTGGGGATGTTTGGGAAGGCTGAGGCCATCCCAGTGGATCCTCCAGTCCCCATGGAGGGGCCTCCTCCCTGCATGGCCTCCCCGGCCCAATGCTCCTCCTTGGGGGCCAAGGCAGAGTAGAGGGAGACAATGGCATAGGGAGTCCAGGATAAGAGGAAGGTGGAGCACACCACAGCTGCTATCTGGGACAGACAGACAATAGATGAAACAGCAGAAAGATATACTGTACTGTCTGTACTTACACACTTGTTACAATGTTATTACAAAAGTTAATAACATTGGAATAAAGCAGATGTTATGACATCTTTCATTTCAAGCCAGTAACTAAGACTAAACATAGTCTGTTTTCCACATACCAAATCAAAGTTTATTTGTCACGTGCGTCGAATACAACAGTGAAATGCTTACTTACAGGCTCTAACTAATGGTGCGGGGAAAAAAGGTATGTGTGTGTGTGTGTGTGTGTGTGTGTGTGTGTGTGTGTGTCGGTAAGTAAAGAAATAAAACAACAGTAAAAAGACATTTGAAAAAAAGAGTAGTAAGGCTATATACAGACACCTGTTAGTCAGGCTTCTTGAAGTAGTATGTACATGAAGGTACCTTTGTGAGTCTTAGGTCTTTGCTGGTGTGAGTGATAGTTGAGGAGGGAATAGATGCCAGAGCGCGACTAGAACGGTAAACCTACACAGAGAGACATGTCAGTAAACACAAACAAATACACAAGGGCCACGCTCGCTAGACCACCAGTTGGCTACAGCTATTGAGTCCACCATCACGGTAATAGATCATGCTTGCTGGACTGTACGCACCATGCATTCCATATGTTATAGTGTGCCCCACTCAGAATATGCCAGGACAATTGGTTCCATTAATCAATGAGTTACATGGCATGCTGTTTTTTGCAGAGTCTGAGTTGAGTTCCCTGGACTCTCTCCTACTGAATCAGCCATTTTGTGCCAGCTGGGTGCAGTTTCTCTCACCGTCAGCAGAATGGTCACGTAGGAGGCGACGATGGTCAGTGTGGGGAGAAGAAAGCACATGATCAGGATCAGCAAGATGTAGAGCCTGTCGATCAAAGATGACCTCATCCCCCACCTCAAAGAAAAGAGGAAGAAGAAGATGTATATTTATACATACTTTTATAACCTCGTACCCAGGCTGAATTGCTGCTGCTGGATGAGATGAATGCTTTTATAACTGCAGACATTCACGCATGCACGCACGCACACACTCACACACACACCCACACCCACACACACACACAAAAACAGAGTCTAATAAGAGAGAGTCAGGAGTACCAGTTGATGGTGCAGCTGGTCCCAAAGGGTTCTGGTCCGTAGCTGCCGAAGCCAAAGACAGGCAGGGAGGCCCAGAACAGAGAGTAGAACCACACCAGCCCTATGGACATGGACATGTGACGTCTCTCGATCCACTGACCTGGTAGAGAGTGATGGAGGAATGTTATTTCACCATTATTTATTCTCATTGGTTAAGATGAATAAAGTGAAGCACGTTGTTTGATTGACCAGTAATTAGTAAATAAGAAATAGGATCCAAAGGCTCCAGATGTATTGAAGCGTGTAATGAATACATTTATTTTTCCTTTATTTTAACAGGGAGTCTCATTGAGACTAAGGCATCTTTTGCAAATGAGCCCTGAAAATGGATGCTAGTAGTTTATATGGTTGTGCGTGATATTTACGTTTTTTCATTTCTTTATGTAGTGCTGCATGTTGGTAGTCCAGACATTAACCCTGCCTGACAACTACCCTTCCCCTTCCTATAGTTACCTGCATGACTACCCCTAAACAGCAATACAATAACATCATTGCTACCTCTCCCTTAGAGTTCTTCTGAGGTTGTCCCGGTGTTACCTAAACAATCAGGTATTTGGAAGTGTCTACGTAACCCGAAAAGTCATCTCCAGGTCAACAGAGCAACAAGATCAAGCTGGACTCTGGACCAATCACAAATATCAAAAGCTGCTCTTACAATTAGTGACCCCAAGTATCTCTACAACGTGGGCTTGAAGAAAGAGTTGGACATACAGACAAACAGATTATAAACTACACTACATGACCAAAGGTATGTGGACAGGAACTGATGTTGGGCGATTAGGCCTGGCTTGCAGTCGGCGTTCCAATTCATTCCAAAGGTGTTCCATGGAGTTGAGGTCAGGACTCAGGGCAGGTCAGTCATGTTCTTCCACACCGATTTCGACAAACCATTTCTGTATGGACCTCGCTTTGTGCATGGTGTCATTGTCATGCTGAAACAGGAAAGGGCTTCCCCAAACTGTTGCCACATATTTTGAAGCCCAGAATCGTCTAGAATATCGTTGTATGCTGTAGCGTAAAGATTTATCTTCAGTGGAACTAAAGGGCCCGAACCATGAAAAACAGCCCCAGACCATTATTCATCCATCAAACTTTACAGTTGGCACTATGCATTCAGGCAGGTAGCGTTCTCCTGGCATCCACCAAACCCAGATTCGTCCGTTGGACTGCCAGGTGGTGAAGCGTGATTCACGACTCCAGAGAACGCGTTTACACTGGTCCAGAGTCCAATAGCGGCAAGCCTTACACCACTCCAGCCAACGCTTGGCCATGGAAACCCATTTCATGAAGCTCCAGACAAACAGTTAATGCTCTGACTTTGCCTCCAGAGGCAGTTTGGAACTTGGTAGTGAGTGTTGCAACTGAGGACAGACGGACAAGCGCTACATGCTTCAGCAGTTGGCGGTCCCGTTCTGTGAGCTTGTGCAGCCTCGGCCTACCACTTCGCGGCTGAGCTGTTGTTGATCCAAGACGTTTCCACTTCACAGTAACAGCACTTACAGTTGACCTGGTCAGCTCTAGCAGGGCAGACATTTGATGAACTGACTTGTTGGAAAGGTGGCATCCGATGACGGTGCCACGTTGAAAGTATGGGCCATTCTACTGCCAATGTTTGTCTCTGGAGATTGCATGACTGTGTGTTCGATTTTATTTACGGGTGTGGCTAAAATAGCCGAATCCACTAATTTGAAGGGGTGTCCACATACTTTTATATATATAGTGTATGTTTAGATTAGATCATTAAATGCAGAGGTTCTGTTCAGTATTCTGTTCAAAATCAATCATCTGACATGCTCAGTATAAAGGGCATATTCAAAGCAAGGGCCTTGCTCTGACCCACTGACGAAAGCCTCAGGGAAAACCAGGAAGTCAATGAGGCCACTAAAAGGGGTCAACAACATCCTTTTGTGTCACCCCTTTTGTTCTCTCAATTGAGTATCAGACATGTATTCCATGTTATGAAATGTTTGGAAAAACATCAAATAAGGATGAAGGATAAATGTAGCCTAGGTAAGTTAAATGTTTTTTGGATTCAACAACACTTTATCATTGTCTTCCCAAGGGAAAATATGTCAAAAAGAAAGAAGAAGAATAGGATAGGATAAGTATGCACTTACCCACATGACTCAAAAGATAGAACAAATCAAATATGTAAAAAGAAATGAAGGGAATCCCACTGACTGTATCTGAAGCTGCAGATCTTGAGGCAGCGGTCCAGAGAGATGAGACAGGTGGTGATGAGGGAGCCGATCCCAAAAACAAAGCCCTGCAACCCGTACCACAGGCACCCTGCTTCCCCAAACACCCAGCCATGGGACACACTGGTGGACCGGAGGAGGAGTTAATGACCAGATAATGATCATTGGAACACTAAGCACTTTGTCTGATTCATGGGATGTGAGTGTTAACTGTCAATTGATTTGGATAAAAGACATCTGCATCATATCATTCTGTCTAGTTTGATATTCATACTATCAGTATGGGGGATTGAACATTGGTCGACAGGAATCACTCACCTGGAAATTATGAGGCATGGCGCCCCCAAGAGGCTGTATCCAAAATCACAGACGGCCAGGTTAATAGTCATGAGTTCTGGTGGTCTGAGTTTCTTCTTCTTTCTACAGTAAACCAACAGCACTATGCCATTCCCAACCACGGACACTACACCTGGAGAAGAAGAGAGGAGAGAAGGAAGAGAGGAGCGGGGAGATAGGAGGTTTGAAGCGACAGGGAGAGAGAGAAAGATAGAAGTATAGAGACAGAGTTGATGACAAAGAGGAAGAGAGGAAGCAGAGAAAGAAGAGACAACAGAGTGATAAAGAGAGAGAGAGGTGGATATATGTGGCAGAAACAGGGGAGAGGAGGAGGGAGAGAGAGATAGCTTTAGCTTGCTATATGATATACTATCTTATGGTACAGCAGTATTATCACAGTGGGTAGTCATTAAACACACACTGAAAATATTGTTTCAGCATTATTGGCATGTAGACCAGCTCACTGTCCACTTTGGGGTATAACCCCTCAACCCACTATGCGGCTTTGGAAGCATCGGGGAACCAATCCAAAGTGAATAAATGCTCTAGCTGAATCGACATGGTTGCTGGCTGGCTGGCTGGCCAGTGGGGTGCAGGGTGCTGTTCATAAGACTCATTTGATTTGTTGTGTAGGTAATTATTGGGAGCAACAGGTATGGAATGTTCCATGCTGTGATTCCTCATGTGTATCCTCTCCTCTCTTTTCTTTCCTCTCTCCATTCCTCTCCCCTTTCCTCTCTGCTCTCTCATTTCCTCTCTGCTCTCTCCTTTCCTCTCTGCTCTCTCCTTTCCTCTCTCTATGTATCCTCTCTCCTTTCCTTTCTCCTCTGTCCTCTCTCCTTTCCTCTCTCTATGTATCCTCTCTCCTTTCCTTTCTCCTCTGTCCTCTCTCCTTTCCTCTCTTTATGTATCCTCTCTCCTTTCCTTTCTCTATGTGTCCTCTCTCCTTTCCTCTCTCTATGTATCCTCTCTCCTTTCTTTCTCCTCTGTCCTCTCTCCTTTCCTCTCTCTATGTATCCTCTCTCCTTTCCTTTCTCCTCTGTCCTCTCTCCTTTCCTCTCTCTATGTATCTTCTCTCCTTTATACTCTCCTCTCTCCTCTCTTCTCTCTGTGTATCCTCTCCTCTCTGGTGTGACCCTGGGGTTGCTATGCTAATACACTTTGTATTCAGTCTGTCTCCACAGCTCCATAATGGAAACAGTCATAGAGAGTTAGATCACTGACTGACTTGATCAGAAAGGTTGATCCTGATGGATGACAGATCTGTGTTGAAACAAAGTAAACCCATTCAGCCATCTGCGTGGGCTCTGGATTCCGATGATTAAGATGTGAAAAGCTGTTGCCCAGCTTATATATCGAAAACCTTTCAGTCCTCTGGGATCAAATTAGATTTAGTTCATATTGTTTTTAAGTCTTGATTTATCTGAACAGAATTTCACCCCCATAAATATACCTTAAGCCAAGCCTAATACTTCTACAAGTGAGTTACTCAGGAGGAATACCAACCAAACTCTGAAACTAACTGACACCAACACTGAATCTCTCATCTGTGATGAGGAAAGATGCCTAATTTCAATTCAACCAACAACCCTGAGCCTATATGCCCAAGTCTCTAGACACTTGTACAGATCTGAAATTATTTGATGTGATATGGTCATATCTCAAACTTGCCCTCTAGGCTTTGAGGATTCTTCATCATATTGCTTATAGTACACATAGTGTAAAATCCAATCATTTCAAATCTCTATCAGTGGTTAGAGGGTATAGGGGTATAGTGTCTAGAGGGTGAATGTATTATAGGCAGACGGTAGATTTGACTCACCTGTGAGGATGAGGAAGATGGCGACTCCCAAGTCAGTGCTGGGAGAGAGGTGAGAAAGGAAGGCAGTAGGGATGGAGGATGGGACAGAGCCCCTCCATGAGCCATTTCCTCCCAGAGACATCAACTGGTGGAGATAAGAAGACAGAGAGAGAGAGAGAGATTTTACTGTAAAGCCCAGTAGACAGAAGAGGTCAAAAGAGAGAGGAGGAGAGTAACGTACTGAGACAGAGAACGTGCTAGAAAGTGGAAGGTAAGAGGTTTTAACCCCCTAGACGTGCACAGAAAAACAAAGTGAGAGTTAAGGATGTTAAATTCCCTATAGTATTAGCTAACGCAGACAGACAGAGAGACAGCAATGGTTGGGTAGATATATATTGATGGAGAGAGCAAAGAAATAGGGGAGAGGAGAGCAGAGAGGGTAGGAGAGGGGAGAGGAGAGGGGAAAGGGGAGAGGAGAGAGGGTAGGAGAGGGGAAAGGGGAGAGGAGAGCAGAGAGGGTAGGAGAGGGGAAAGGGGAGAGGAGAGCAGAGAGGAGAGGGGAGCAGAGAGGGTAGGAGAGAGGGTAGGAGAGGGGAGAGGGGAGAGGAGAGCAGAGAGGGTAGGAGAGGGGAGAGCAGAGAGGGTAGAGGAGAGCAGACAGGGTAGGGGAGAGGTGAGGAGACAGGGTAGAGGAGAGCAGAGAGGGTAGGGGAGAGGAGAAGAGACAGGGTAGGGGGAGGAGAGGGGAAAGTGTAGAAGAGAGCAGGTAGGGTAGGGGGAGGAGAGGGGAAAGTGTAGAAGAGAGCAGGTAGGGTAGGGGAGAGGAGAGGGGAAAGGGTAGAGGAGAGCAGAGAGGGTAGGAGAGGGGAAAGGGGAGAGGAGAGCAGAGAGGGTAGGAGAGGGGAAAGGGGAGAGGAGAGCAGAGAGGAGAGGGGAGAGGGGAGCAGAGAGGGTAGGAGAGAGGAGAGCAGAGAGGGGAGAGCAGAGAGGAGAGGGGAAAGGGGAGAGGAGAGCAGAGAGGGTAGAGGAGAGCAGACAGGGTAGGGGAGAGGTGAGGAGACAGGGTAGAGGAGAGCAGAGAGGGTAGGGGAGAGGAGAAGAGACAGGGTAGGGGGAGGAGAGGGGAAAGTGTAGAAGAGAGCAGGTAGGGTAGGGGGAGGAGAGGGAAAGTGTAGAAGAGAGCAGGTAGGGTAGGGGGAGAGGAGAGGGGAAAGGGTAGAGGAGAGCAGAGAGGGTAGTGTAGGGGAGAGGAGAGGGAAAGGGTAGAGGAGAGCAGAGAGGGTAGGGGGAGAGCAGGGAGTGTAGGGGAGAGGAGAGGGGAAAGGGTAGGGTAGGGGGTGAGGAGAGGGGAAAGGGTAGAGGAGAGCAGAGAGGGTAGAGGAGAGCAGGGAGTGTAGGGGAGAGGAGAGGGGAAAGGGTAGGGGAGAGCAGAGAGGGTAGGGGAGAGCAGAGAGGGGAGAGGAGAGCAGAGGGGAAAGGGTAGGAGAGAGTAGAGGGGAAAGGGTAGAGGAGAGCAGAGAGGGTAGAGGGAGAGCAGAGAGGGTAGGGGGAGAGCAGAGAGGGTAGGGGAGAGCAGAGAGGGTAGAGGAGAGCAGAGAGGAAAGGGTAGAGGAGAGCAGAGAGTGTAGGGGAGAGGAGAGGGGAAAGGGTAGAGGAGAGCAGAGAGGGTAGAGGAGAGCAGAGAGGGTAGGGGAGAGCAAAGAGGGTAGGGGAGAGCAGAGAGGGTAGGGAAGAGCAGAGAGGGTAGGGGAGAGCAGAGAGGGTAGGGGAGAGGAGAGCAGAGAGGGTAGGGGAGAGGAGAGGGGAAAGGGTAGAGGAGAGCGGAGAGGAGAGGGGAAAGGGTAGAGGAGAGCAGAGAGGGTAGGGGAGAGGAGAGTAGAGAGAGTAGGGGAGAGGAGAGTAGAGAGAGTAGGGGAGAGGAGAGCAGAGAGTGTAGGGGAGAGCAGAGAGGGTAGTGGAGAGGAGAGCAGAGAGTGTAGGGGAGAGGAGAGCAGAGAGTGTATGGGGAGAGGAGAGCAGAGAGGGTAGGGGAGAGGAGAGCAGAGAGTGTAGGGGAGAGGAGAGCAGAGAGGGTAGGGGAGAGGAGAGCAGAGAGTGTAGGGGAGAGGAGAGCAGAGAGGGTAGGGGAGAGGAGAGCAGAGAGTGTAGGGGAGAGGAGAGCAGAGAGGGTAGGGGAGAGGAGAGCAGAGAGGGGGTGAGCCAGTGTATTACAACCAGAAATGTGTAAAAGTAAGAAGTGCACAATCAGGGGAAAAATGGAGAATTGGAAATGCAGGAAGAGAAAAAGAGAGACAGCCAATAGAAGCACACACCACTATTATCACAGAATCAAACTCACTGTTTAGTTTAAAGCTGAAATGAGATCACACACACACACTAATGAGAAATCAAACAGGTGACACACACACACACCAAGAGGAGCATCCTTACTCACCTTCCTCTTCATCTGTCAACCTGCCCCTCTCTACCTCTCTTTTTTACTTCCTATCTCACTCTTTTGTTCAGTCTGTCTGTGTTGTGAGTTAAGCTCTTTTTTAAATCTTAAGCCTCTGTCATTTTTGTGCTCTATTTCTGAGAAGAGTAAATCAACTTGCTGTCGACAATCTGGCGGAGAAATGATCAGTGAGTGTGTGGTCTGAAAAGGCACACAGAGGGAAAATAAATGGAAGGATCTGACCCTATTTGACCTCCCTCTCTCTCTCTCTCTCTCCCTCTCTCACTCTCAACAATCTCTTTCTCTCCCTCTCTCACTCTCATCAATCTCTTTCTCTCTCTTCCATGCTCTCTGACCTCTTTCTCTCTCTCTTTCTTTCATGTTCTCTCTCTCTCTCTCCCTCTCTCACTCTCATCAATCTCTTTCTCTCTCTTCCATGCTCTCTGACCTCTTTCTCTCTTTCTTTCATGTTCTCTCTCTCTCTCTCTCCCTCTCTCCAATCTCTTTCTCTCTCTTCCATGCTCTCTGACCTCTTTCTCTCTCTTTCTTCCATGTTCTCTCTCTCTCCCTCTCTCTCTCTCTGTGTATCCATTGTTTAAATTGAATTCAGCACACATGTAACTGACTCATAATTTGTATGTGTCCAACAATGAGAGCAACAACACCCAGGAGACACAAGTCTTCTCTTCAATAAGATTATGGCTGGATGATGATCTGACTACAGGAGAATACTCCTCTAACTGACTGCCATGTCAGAGCATGACGTGAGAGAGAGATTAGACACTGGGATGTTGACATAACATAGCCTACTGGCTGCAAACTGAACTACATTAACCCGATCTTCAATCCTGCTCTTTGGGGCTTAAAGTCAACCTGCACACACAAGTCTGACTTGACCTGACCCTGAGGGAGCGCACACATACACCTAACACACACAAGTCTGACTTGACCTGACCCTGAGGGAGCGCACACATACACCTAACACACACACGTCTGACTTGACCTGACCCTGAGGGAGCGCACACATACACCTAACACACACACGTCTGACTTTACCTGACCCTGAGGGAGCGCACACATACACCTAACGCACCCACAAGTCTGACTTGACCTGACCCTGAGGGAGCGCACACATACACCTAACGCACCCACAAGTCTGACTTGACCTGACCCTGAGGGAGCGCACACATACACCTAACACACACACACAAGTCTGACTTGACCTGACCCTGAGGGAGCGCACACATACACCTAACACACACACACAAGTCTGACTTGACCTGACCCTGAGGGAGCGCACACATACACCTAACACACACACGTCTGACTTGACCTGACCCTGAGGGAGCGCACACATACACCTAACACACACACGTCTGACTTGACCTGACCCTGAGGGAGCGCACACATACACCTAACACACACACGTCTGACTTGACCTGACCCTGAGGGAGCGCACACATACACCTAACGCACCCACAAGTCTGACTTGACCTGAGCCTGAGGGAGCGCACACATACACCTAACGCACCCACAAGTCTGACTTGACCTGAGCCTGAGGGAGTGCACACATACACCTAACGCATCCACAAGTCTGACTTGACCTGACCCTGAGGGAGCGCACACATACACCTAACACACACACGTCTGACTTGACCTGACCCTGAGGGAGCGCACACATACACAAGTCTGACTTGACCTGACCCTGAGGGAGCGCACACATACACCTAACGCACACACAAGTCTGACTTGACCTGAGCCTGAGGGAGTGCACACATACACCTAACACACACACGTCTGACTTGACCTGACCCTGAGGGAGCGCACACATACACAAGTCTGACTTGACCTGACCCTGAGGGAGCGCACACATACACCTAACGCACACACAAGTCTGACTTGAAAGGTTATATTAAACTGTATGTACAGAGGCTCATCTTTACGACCAGAGGATGTCTTAGTGAGGCAGGCGTTCAGCCATCAACATTCTCTTCTCTCCTGGACGTCCTGCTGTGTGTTACCGTCACTAAAGTAAAAAACCTGTGACAGAAAGTGGATCATTTTCACTCATTACAGCGAACAGACACTAATTCATTATACTTAAGTGGTCAATTTGAAAAACTCAGTGAGTTGAATGTTTGACTTATGATACTTCTGGTTATCAATTAGTATGATGGACAGTGTTCTCTAAGCCCTTCTGTCCACTGTAAGCACCAAGTCAACTATAGTGAAGTAAAGTGGAGGTTCTCACACTTTCCTACGTTCTCTATAGGTATCACAAGTCCACCTACAGCACCGGTTGGACACATACTGTCAAGTCTACAATAATCACTCTGTTCATTACACCTCCTGCAGCCCCCATAGGACCACCATGCTGTGAAAACCCTAGTCAGGTTGTTGGTCTCCGAGCGAGTCAGAAAAGTAAAGCCCAGTAGTTGGATTACCTCTACCGTTTTGATTCCCTTGTCAATACCATCGATTGGGAATATGTTATAGTCATGCCAGGACACCCTTGTCTTAACAAATGGAGCCAGTATTGAGCTGAACCGAGGAGGAAGGGGGGGTATAGAGAGAAATAGTGATTCAACTCAGATGCAGTGCCTTCTCCCCCTTCCTTAGTGCTTGAGGCATCACTACAGACACCCTGGTTCAAATCCAGGCTGTAGCACAACCGGCCGTGATTGGGAGTCCCATAGGGCAGCACACAATTGGCCCAGCGGTGTCTGGGTTTGGCTGGTGTAGGCAGTCATTGTAAATAAGAATTTGTTCTTACCCGAGTTGCCTAGTTAGAGAATTTAAAACTGATGGTTTGGAAAGTGATTGGGCAAAATGTATTTGTAGGATTCTGTGTGTATTGTATTACACGGTTGAAGCTAGAAATAAGCATTTTCACTGCAAATCTGTGTACACATCCAATACACTTTGATTTGAAAAGAGTGAACTGGCAGAGGAAGTGACAAGGTTATAAAAAGTGTCTGGGTTGTGTTTGAAATCAGTTACGATCTGTCAAATGCATGGATTCTTACGAGAGTAAACGGCTCAGATATGCAAGCAGAGTGTAAGAGCATCCAGATAGATTTAGTTTACAGAGCAACCTCATTGTATTGATACTGTACCTAAACTACTCCTATGCATCCAGGGTCAGGAATAATTGAGTTGGTTTACTATTTGAGTTGTATAGTGTTTCCCATTGTGTATGAGTGATCTATTAATTCAGGTTTCTTAGTGTGGTAGAAATAACAAAGGAATTATTTATGGGTTTCTCCTTCCCCATCAACACTAAATTAAAACAGAGGAAGCCATATTTACAGAGGACTTTTATTCCGCTTCTGAATGAAGCAAGTTCAACAGAAAATCTCGTCACACCCAGATTCCATCTCACCTTTCACAAGACCAGAACAGGGTCTTCACAATACAAAAATAAAATATATAGTTGTGATTAGTATTTTCTTTTGCGGGTAACTTTCTCAGGCAAGGGCGATAGTCCAATCGAATGGGAAATATGTGTCACATGACGTAGTTCGGTAGGTTGCTTTACTCTTTGGTGGCCATGTGAGCCATCAGGTCAATGACGCGGTTGCTGTAGCCGAACTCATTGTCATACCTGGGGAGAGAGGAGAGACAAAGTCAGGTTTCTTCACTCACCAAGAATGTGTGTGTGGATACGAGTGTATATTTGCAGAGGATGAATGCGTACCATGTGACCAGCTTGACGAAGTGGTCGTTCAGAGCAATGCCAGCGCCGGCATCAAAGATGGAGGAGTGGGTGTCGCCGTTGAAGTCTGAAGAGACAACCTGTTGCTCTGTGTAGCCGAGAATTCCCTTCATGGGTCCTTCGGCAGCAGCCTTGACAACCTTCTTGATGGCGTCGTAGCTGGCCTGTGGTTCAAGGAAACGAGGTGGGTTGTCTTATTGTTCCATTGTTGCTAAATTTACAACGCAAACTAATGTATCGTCTTCCCAACAATGGGCTTTACTGCAATCTTTATTTAACTAGGTGGTCACTGTCTAACAACTGGTCCTAGAACAGTTATCTTTTTGCTTGTATCGGCAGGCAAGGTACACCATAGACACTCAAGACATGATGTGTATTGGCAGTTTGGTAAGGCGGGGGGAGGGGCTACTCACAGGCTTCTCCAGACGGACGGTCAGGTCCACCACTGAGACGTTGGGGGTGGGGACACGGAAGGCCATGCCAGTGATCTTGCTGTGAGGAAGAAGAGGGGGTGACAGCAGCATAAGGTCAAAGTTAAACTTACTCATCTACAGTTTGATATACAGACATAATAAACAACTGGTTCTTAGACAAATGTCTGTTTCATTGCTATACATTTTACTGAACTGTAGTAATGGCTGACTAGTGTTATAAATGTGTAACTGGTTAGTTATTATACTAGTGTTTTACTGGTGTCTAGTTAGAGGTTGTGTTACTAGTGAATGTTCAGCTGTATTGTAATAGTGTTTACTGGTGGTCAGTTAGAGGTTGTGAACTTGTGATACACGTATTATAATCGTTTCTTGTTTTACTGGTTGTTATTAGATGTGGTACTGACCCGTTCAACTCGGGGATGACCTTGCCGACAGCCTTGGCTGCTCCGGTGGAGGCAGGGATGATGTTCTGGCTGGCACCACGTCCATCCCTCCACAGCTTTCCAGAAGGACCATCAACAGTCTTCTGGGTGGCGGTGACGGCGTGAACGGTGCTCTGAGAGAGAGATGGGAAGGGAGATGAGGAGTGATCCACATTAAGGAGGTACAGAAGTGGTAGTGGGGGACGGCTGGATAAGAAAAACAGAAATGGTGTGTTTGTGATCTTAAAAACAGTCCTTCCCTTGTTCTGTACTGTTAGTGATTTGTGTCAGTGTGAAACCTGTCGTTATGTCAGATTAAGCCTCTCTAGGGGATTGTTCCCAGGTGTTTTGTGTCAGTGTGAAACCTGTCGTTATGTCAGATTAAGCCCCTCTAGGGGATTGTTCCCAGGTGTCTTGTGTCAGTGTGAAACCTGTCGTTATGTCAGATTAAGCCCCTCTAGGGGATTGTTCCCAGGTGTTTTGTGTCAGTGTGAAACCTGTCGTTATGTCAGATTAAGCCCCTCTAGGGGATTGTTCCCAGGTGTTTTGTGTCAGTGTGAAACCTGTCGTTATGTCAGATTAAGCCTCTCTAGGGGATTGTTCCCAGGTGTTTTGTGTCAGTGTGAAACCTGTCGTTATGTCAGATTAAGCCTCTCTAGGGGATTGTTCCCAGGTGTTGCGTTTTAATACGTACCATCAGACCCTCAATGATGTGGTAGTTATCGTGGATGACCTTGGCCAGGGGAGCCAGGCAGTTGGTTGTGCATGAAGCATTGCTGTGGAGAGAGACGTGCTAAATTATAGTCTGAACCGCAACAGAATAGCCAGGTGTTGCAGGTAGTATCTGTTAAGTGGAGGGAGTGCGTGTTGAGTCGGAGGGAAGAGAGTCTCACCTGACAACCTTGAGGGAGTTGTCGTACTTCTCGTGGTTGACGCCCATGACGAACATGGGTGCATCAGCGCTGGGAGCAGAGATGACAACCCTCTTGGCACCGCCCTTCAGATGGGTCTGGAGGAGGAGATGTTAGAGTCCAGTACTACATTTTTTGTAGCCTGGTTAAATATTGTTGCCTAGTTATTGTATGTATTCAACATAATGCACCACATGCAGGTTAAGCCTGATGGGTAAAGGCATGTTATAAAGGAGTCATTTCTGTTCTAATGATATTCCCATATCATACAGTTCTGGATGCTGTGTCTACTGATGGGGATACTTACAGAGGCCTTCTCAATGGTGGTGAAAACACCTGTTGACTCAACTACATAGGTGGCACCAGCATCTCCCCACTTGATGTTAGCTGGGTCTCTCCTGAGAACGAGAGAGAAAGGAGGTTCAGGGTTATGTTATGAGGAAGCAGAGCACCATTTATATTGTTATGGATTCCACAAGGGGGCGCCATTCTATAAGACCACAAGGGACTTCAGGTCTCTCCTGCATATTCTACAGATGCTGACCTGATTTGTATGAATTTCTTTAGATGTGGAAAACAAATGTGAATGATTTGTTATTAAATGAATGAACTCACTCGTGGAACACAGTGATTTTGTGTCCATCGATGACCAGCTTGCCACCCTCAGCCTTGACCTCACCGTGGAAACGTCCGTGGGTGGAGTCATACTTGAACATGTAGACCTGAAGAGGGAGAGGAGGTGGTGAGTCTCTTGGCCTATTGTTAATAGATCCTAAGTTATGACAGGGCCTTGGTTTGTTCATTGAGGGTGTCAGGAACATTAAAAGGTCTTAAAGTTATTGAAACCACTTAATAAGTTAGGCTGAAGAACAAATGTATTCATATGCAAACTATTTCACTAAGTCTTAAAACCTTACTTTATACATGTCAGGGATCAATATGTTTTTCTACTCATTCAGTGGGCTAGAAGTCCCTGGTCCATTGTGGGCTACTCACCATGTAGTCCAGGTCGATGAAGGGGTCATTGATGGCCACAATCTCAACTCCCTTCTTGGAGTGGAATGCAGCACGGGTCACCAGACGCCCGATACGGCCGAATCTGGGGGACAAGACGAGTCATTCCATTAATCATTGATGTGACAAGTCACACCCAGTCCTCAACAATACTATGGAATTTCATAAACCTCTCGCCATTGAAAAACAAATGAAGTTGTGGTAGTCCCCCATCTGTCTCTCCTGTATTCTAATGTAACAGCTGAGTGCCTTACTCAGTAGGGAGCCACGTTTCAAAGGTCGCAAATAGAAATGTCATGTATACAACTGAACTAACATCTGACTTGTGTAGCACCTGAAGCAAAATACTGGATATAAAGAGCTTTCAGAGAAATCTCAAATGAACATGTGGGAACCTCAAAATACTGTATTTCCAGAGAAAGAGGACAGGGTTCAGGGAGGTGTGTATCGTAGCCAGCAGAGTAAACAGGACTGAGGCTTTACTCTGTGGTGTAAAGTCCTGTCTGCCCCTCATGTGGTAATCCTCCCCCATCAAGTGAGGCCTGTTTGATTAGTAGTTACTTTTTAACTAGACAAAGGTCAGACAGACAGGCTCTGATACACTGTCCTCAGAGGTGGAGGAGGAGAGGAGGGGGAAATGCAGAACTCAGATTTGAGGAGTGAGGCCAAAGACATTTTCAACTGTAGACTGGACAATAAAACTGTTCTATTCAACTAAGCATAAGGTGATTACTTGTCTACTAGTGAAAACATCAGAGAACAAGTGTGTTGTGTTAGTTAAGGGGTTAAATGAAAATGTATCTTACCCATTGACACCTACTTTCACCATTTTGCCTGAGTTGGTCTAGTCCTCTGTGGGGGGAGAGAAGAAGGAGGTAGAAGGAGAGACATTAACTATTAAAACAAATATTGACCATCCATTATGGTTTCTGAGGATTTCCATACTTTATGGCGTGTAACTCTGTTGCAAAGTTCTAGCTTTAAGGTAAGCAGAGGCATAGAGAACATAGCATAAGAGAGAAAATAGAGTATGCCATAGGTTCCCTTGAATAGATAACAGTATCTACACAAATGACTGCAACTCATAGTAAGTTTATGCAAAGAAGTACACTAGGCCAATAGACCAAGACACACATTTAAAAGAACAGCAAAACGTTTTAAACTGGAGTAAATGTGTAGTCTATTTAAGCAAATTGCAACATGTTGTAAGCAACAGTTATGAACTTTGAAAGTCTAAACTTTGCGTCAGGGATTCAGAGTTCAATCATGGCAGATTGAAGTCACTTTAACAAGAGGTTCGAATAGGCTTTTCTAAAGCAAAAAAAAAAAACTAAACATCAAGTAGTTCGAGCTGCATCTCATCAACTATGACATTAAATAATTGGCCAAGCATGCAGCAAGTCTTAGAATAAAACAAACAATTGCAAGGTTGTCAAGACAAAAGCTGACAATCTACCTAATCTTCTTGCTAGGCCCATATTAACCCCAGCCATGAATTGAGTTCGATATCCTAATGTAGCCGTTGGTTGGTCATTTACCGTTTGTGAGATGCCTCAATCCTGTTTTACGACTTTCGGGTGTGAGTGGGGACCGGCAGAGCTGGACTACCTATTTATTTCCACCCTGTATGGACACGCCCCTTTGTGTGCTACGGGCTCTAAACCCCGCCCCTTTCAGAATGTCAAGGTCATAAGGAAGTTGTGACGAGTCAGCCTATTAGAAATGTAGTTTACGTAGCCTAACAATAAAGCTGCATTAGCTATAGTATGAAAACATTAGTTGAAATACTTAATTATTCAAATGAGTCTTGCTGTGTTCATCCCCTTGCCTGGTATTTAAACTAAAGCTGGCCTAAAGTAGCATTGATTTCGTGGGTGATAGTGAATAGTGCCGGCCTGAATATTGAGTGAAGTGCTTTCACTTTGATTTCTTTTGCTTTCAGGGAAGTTCATCAGACTCTCTGTATCTTTTTTTCACTCAAGGCCGCCACGTTCACCTTCCCATAACTTTAATTCTGAAGCATAGGAACAGACGATGAAACACTACACAGATATAATAAGTCCTTGGATGGCCAAATTATATAATAGAGGGTCTGTTCCTGTGTGACCTTCTCACTAGATAGGGAGAGCCAGACAGCGAGAGCAACCGGGGATCAAATCCCTTTCCTCCACAGTGTGACATTTACAGTCCAAAGACCATGACCCTTCACTTTCAACCTCTCTCCTCTCTCCTCTCCTTCTCTCCTCTCCTCCTCTCCTTCCCTGCCTGGGGTGTGAGGAGGGCTGTGTGGACCTATGGCCATGTCCTGGTCAGGTCAGTCTATAGAGTCTGAACACACCACATTTTGTACATTCTCATGCCTGAAGCCAAGACACAGTTCTCACAGAAGTAACTTGTGTGGGTGTGTTTTTGTCTGTCTACTCAAGTGACTGTGTCTAAGGAGTTGAGTTCTATCTATGTCAGAGTAACCGAATGGCAAGTCTGGTTATAACACAAGACTGGGTCTGTGGATCTGGTTTTGTTCACTTGGTGTCTCAAAGGAACATTTGGAACAAGAAAACACAAGGATTTTAGTTCTCTAAATGAAGCTACCTCGCCAGCCTTGTCTTACATACAGCAATCCAGTCTGTCTGGCCGTGGTAGGGACAAGTATATATGTAGCCCTGTGTCATGTGGCAACTTTCCCTAATTTGAAAGCCTTATCTTTTAACATGAAACAGCCCACCTTGTATATTCCAGTGTACCACCCTCCTAAACCTAAACCTAATAGTTGGTTCATTGCAGAATTCCCTGACCTCTGACCTTTGGTTATGTCTAAATATGACAGGGTTATTCTTGGAGATCTAAACATACATGTGTTTAGCCCAAATAATGCACTAGCTAGGGAGTTTTAAACCCGTTAGGAACCTTTAACTTTGTGCTACATGCCACAGGGCTGACACACATTCAAGGCCATACTGTTGATCAGGTGCTGTCCTATGGTCTGAATATTGATTAAACTGTTGATGTGTGTGTGTCTCTGACAATCTCCGTGTTCTTTTTCAAATGCTTCCTCCTACTCCTCCTAAAAATGTGTTTGTCGCCACTCGCTTTCACATCATTGTCTCCACAACTCCTAGTAAGTTCCTCTACCAATGCCTTCTGATCCTCTACTACTCCTGTTATTTGTCGTCACAACGATGATTTTCTGGAAAGCTTCAATGATATATGTGAGGCTACTTTAGACTCAGTGGCACCAGTTAAAACCAGAAATAAAGTGCCGGCCAGCGTCTCACCACGATTAAATAACCACACATCTGCTTTCAAAAGTGAACTTGGAAAGGCTGAACGTAAATGGAAGACCTGTAAACTTCAAGTATTCTATGAGATAATAGAATAGAAGTTGCGGGTTAAAGATACAAGAGCGAACTACTTCTCTACCCTGATCTCTGAGAACTCCCCCAACTTTAGAAAATATTATATCCCAGATTGACAGTAGCTGACTCCATACCAGCATTGCTGGCCAGGAGCCACTTGAGGCAACTACTCTGAGACTGTCTACTGCTTCCTTTTTCTCCTTTGAGCAAATATCCTTTGAGTCCCTCCTTGATACTGTAGGTCACCTGAAGACCTAATCCTGCCCCTTGGACATGATCCCTGCTAGATCACGCCTACTGTTGGGTTGGCCCTTACATCCTGCCTATTGTAAGTAGCTCCCAGACTTCTGGCTCCTTTTCAGCCTATTTTAAAACTGATCTGGTCCAACCTCCCCTTAAAGAGCCCAATATAGACCCCTCCTCACTGAGTAATTATAGACTTATCTCTAAACCTTTTCTCCAAGATTTTTTGAAAAAGTCAAGCTTTTCAAGCTTATTTGAGTATGAACAACTTACCTGAAAAATTCCAGTCTGGATTCCGCTCACTTCACAGCACGGAAACTATTAAAAGTCAGTAATGACTTTCTGTTGGCTGCCGATCCTGGCAAATGCTCTACCCGAGTTCTTTTGGATCTCAGTGCCGTGTTTGATACTATTGATCATAATATTCTTGTCACAGTAGCTGTAGAGGTGGATGGGAATCCCCGGCGTTGCCCTCGATTGGTTCAGGTCATATTTATGTAACAAATATTTCTCAGTGAACATATGTGGTTCAGTATCATCCCCAGCACCTATTCACGATGGTGTCCCTCGGGTCAATTCTGGGGTCAAATCCTTTTTTCCCTGAAACACATTCAGTGACGTTTGTCCATTTATGACTACCTTCCTTTTTTAAAGCAATGAGCATGTGCTATGAAAGGACACGTGACAGGACACATCTATAGTTAATAAAGAATGCTGGATACCATTACTGCCTATGCGGTCGCTGGTTTCAAAGGTCAATGGTTGGAATCCTCAAACCGACTACTGTAGGTGAAAAATCAGTAGATGTGGCCTTGAGCAAGGCACTTAACCCTAATAATGGCTGATCTCTGGCCATGATCACAATCTCTGAGGGTTGTCCAAAAAAATCCCCCCCAAAAATCGAATTTGAAACACACTTGTACATGTGTGAAATAGTACAAATGTAAACACCCAAGTAATTACTATATTGCAAAATGTAAATTGGTTTTCAATAATTTCTTCTGATCATAAATGTCCCATTAGGTCAATAAAGACTTGTTGGAACCAGGGAGGGGCGTCAGGGATCTTCTCTTTCTGCTCTCTATAGGAATATAAAACAACCAATTAGTAGAGTCTGAACCCTTAGGGCTTTGGCCCATATGCCTCTACAAGCAAAACACACAACAACTTGTACCTAAATATCACAGTGAAGGAAATAACACAGAACTAGCGCAACATGTTCTCCAACACAGCGCGACATGCCATGACCCATGAACAACATGAACTAATATTTTTGTCACAGGTGTTGTGATTTAGGGTGGTGACGAGCCAATGACCTAGGCATAGTTGAACTACCACGACCCCATGTGAACACGCACTGCTCTTGGACACCGCTGCACAGCTTAAGGTCAGAGAGGTGAAGTAAAGGTCGTTCTATAAATAGAATCAGAATCTACTCCTCGGTGGATGGTATACACTGGTGATACTGTGTACTGTACTTGACCCTGCTTAATATCACACCACATGATCACACAGTCATCATAGGTCATACTGTAGTCCATGGCAGGCTAATATAAAGGCCAACTTCTCCCTTAATTGAGGGTTTTCATGTAGGCCTACAGATTTCTGTAAGAAAATGTTTCATTTGTGTCTGATAACTAAACATCTCAAGTGATTTTGAGAAAATCAGAAGAAGCCAAAAGTAGTTTAGAATACTAAAGAGGAGCCATGGTTTGGCCCTAAATCTAGACCCAGAAGACCCTAGACCAGACGGTGCGAGGCTGAGAGTAAAGGAAGACTCCTGCTGTAGGGTATGTGTCAAATATACAGTGCTCTCCTTAATTATTGGGACAGTTAAGCATTTTTTCTTCTTTTGGATCTATACTCTAAAAGTTTGGATTTTGAAATCAAACAATGACCATGAGGTTAAAGTGCAGACAGTCAGATTTAATTTGAGTGTATTTCATTCATATCAGGTGAACCGTTTAGAAATTACAGCACTTTTTGTACATAGTCCCCCCATTTTAGGGGAGCAAAGGTATTAGGGCAAATTCACTTATGTGTATTAAAGTAGTAACAAGATAATTGTGCGTCTAACTTTGTCACTCATCTTTATTCACAATTCATTCAGGACTATCTGTAATCATGGTAGCATCCACATTAATGTAGAAGTGTTTAGAAACATATTATATTCTTATTTACAATAAAAGTGACTCCAAAATGACACAATACATTATTTATCATTAATTTCTATTGGGCACAAAATAATCTGAAACTCAACCAAAACAAACTGAAAATGCATCCAACAAATTTGTAGAGTCACAAGCTTGATGTAATCATTGGTGCTATGAATATGAGACCAAATATTACACTTTTACTGCTTTAATAGAGCAATCCTACAACCCTGGTGTTGCCAGCACTGTTCATGCTCCGACTAACTTGAGTTATCTGAAATATCTTCATATTTGACCTCTGGTAAAACATGCATCAGAAATGTGTACACCTGGGTTCATATGCTGCTGAATTATCATCAGTCTCATAATGTCCATTAACAGAGTCCAGCACTAAGTCTGGAGTCTGGAATGCACTTCGGTTTGGACCTTGTAACATGACAGACTAATTCAGACTGACCTCTTGTGGTTTACTTTAGGGACTGCATCCAGTCTTATAACCTTAGTTAACCTCTTCTGTGAGGAACACACTACTGACTCTCTAGAGCCCCCAATCTCAACTCTGGACCTCGAAGTCACTTCCACTGCATGTTTTCATTGTTCCCCTCTAATCAGGGACTTGTTTAGAGCTGGGACACCAGGTGTGTGCAATTAATTACCAGGTAGAACCGAAAACCAGCAGGCTCCAGACCTCGTAGGGTCAGAGTTGAGTACCCCTGCTCTAGAGACTCAGTATTCACCATGGTGAAATGCCCTCTTTCTCCAAACCAGAACTGACCCTGGTGAAATGCCCTCTTTCCCCAACCCAGAACTGTATTTAAAGAGAGAAGATGATGTTCTGTTTGGGAAGTACTTGTCATATAGACAAGAGTTAACTCCCTTCTATAAGTGAGATACTAACGACATAGTAAATTCAGTTTGGAAGCATCAGTGGTAGCTTGATTAGCGTAGCTCCAAACCCTAATTGGTCCTCCCACACAACCCCACCATTTAATGCAGGCATTTCATTTAGCTCTGAGGAAGACATGTACCTTCTCTCTCTCCCTCAGCTGCCTGTGGCAGATTTAATAAAAACGACCATGGAAACAGAGGTATAAATATCTGCTGTGAGAAATTGAACCTTCAAATTGAATGGAAATGCATGAATATGTAGATGAAGCATGCCAATGTGAAATGAACAAATGGAGTCGAGGATTTGAGGATGAATCTGCCACTGGAAGGTGTCAGGACTTTAATAGAACAACACTCAATACAACGTGGTTCAGTGTACATTTATTCATGCCAAATGTATGTCTAATCAATACAACGTGGTTCAGTGTACATTTATTCATGCCAAATGTATGTCTAATCAATACAACGTGGTTCAGTGTACATTTATTCATGCCAAATGTCTAATCAATACAACGTGGTTCAGTGTACATTTATTCATGCCAAATGTATGTCTAATCAATTCAACGTGGTTCAGTGTACATTTATTCATGCCAAATGTATGTCAAATCAATACAACGTGGTTCAGTGTACATTTATTCATGCCAAATGTATGTCAAATCAATACAACGTGGTTCAGTGTACATTTATTCATCAAATGTATGTCAAATCATTTATTCATTTATTCCAAATGTATGTCAAATCAATACAACGTGGTTCAGTGTACATTTATTCATGCCAAATGTATGTCAAATCAATACAACGTGGTTCAGTGTACATTTATTCATGCCAAATGTATGTCAAATCAATACAACGTGGTTCAGTGTACATTTATTCATGCCAAATGTAAAATCAATAGCAGAGAGAAGAAACATTTGACTTTAATTATATTATTATATTTTTTCAAATATTTATTTCCATTAAACATGCCATAACACAACTATTCCTGCAGGATTAACAAGGACAATATTAGTCAAGAAAGACAACTTTTAAATACCTAGTTTTAAATAAAGTGCAGATTTACTGTCAAAACGACACTCAGAGACTTAAAATAGAATAACAGCTTGATGTAAACATAACTCTGATACTTTCAAGATTCAAATGAATAGATGTACAATATAAGTACAGCTAACCCCTTCTAACAGCCAGGAGACATACAGAGTAACTTTCTTTAAGCTCGATGGAACCACATTAGCAATACAGCAAGTACACTACAGCTACGCTACATGTAGACCTCCTTTGTACTCACATTAACATCCTTGTATTCACCACATGTGTGTAAATGACTGTGTGCTGTGTAGCAGCCTACTGTGTGTTCGTCCTCATATCCCCTGAGGGGCGTCAGTCCCTTCCTCTCTCTCCACTAGCAGCCCAGTCCACTCATTGACCCGATCCTGTCCAGTTTGAGTCCGAAGCATCCTCGGTTCCACCCCCTCCTCGACCGGTCCGTCACAGCTCTTTTCTGATTGGCCAGGGTCCCCTTCAGGAGGCGGAGCCAGGTGCTGTCACCCTGTGCTGGTATGTCAGCCCATTTGGGGTACTCAGCGACTTTGACCCCGGAAGTGAAAGCCGAGGAGGGCTCCTCTGGTTGGCTGCTCACCAGGTTCTCCAGGTCATCCAGGGTCAGGTCGTTGTAGCGATCCAGAAACTGCTCAACAAACTAGGCAGGAACAACAAATATGCTGTTATTATTATGCAATAAACATGTTATTATTACTACGCAGAAAAGTCATGAGAGCTCAGTAAAAAAGTTATTGATGATCCAAATATACCCTCTACTCCCCTCTTCCCCATCTCCCCTCTGTCCCACTCTCCCCAGCTCCCCCTAACTTTCCACTCCCCTCTTTCTCCATCCCCATCCCCTCTTTTCCTATTCTCCTCCCATTACCCCTCTCCCTTCACCCTCCTTACCTGGATGGCATCAGGTGAGGGGTGCAGGGTGCGCCCCTCTGTGTGCCCCAGGGGTGCTATCAGGAGCAGAGCAGCACAGAGCAGAGCTGGGTACAGCATGGCAGCAGTGAGTAGAGGGAGGGCAGGAACAGTAATGCAGGAGACTGGCTGGACACGACTACACTGTCACTGCAATGACAACAGGATTCTGTAAAAACAGAGAGGAATTCATATTAATATGCCAATATAGATAATACAGTGACTATTGATACAACTATAATACATCTCTAAAACCATACTGAAAAATGTTTATGACTACACATAACACAGAGCAATGACCACCACCACGACTCTACTGACCATAAAGGTAAATCCATGATCATGCTTTATGATGGCTTTTAATACTCTGATGTTAATAATCAAATAAATGAGAAAAACTTCATTTTCTCCAAGGGAGAAATGGCCTTGTACACACAATATACTGCTGTATGAAAAGCTGAGACGAGGTAGAAATTGTGACATTATGTCTGTGAGATGAGTAGTGATTTTTCATTTAATAACTTATAAAAAATCAGATCTACAAATGAGCCCCTGATTCCTCTATAACAAATCAGTACATTATACTTCCTGGTTCTTCATGATCAAATAGACATGGATGCATTTAAGTATTTACTCAAAAATAATAATTATTACATGACAACGTACTAAATAAAATAAAAACATTCATTGTATATGATGAAATATGCAGCAATACCTACTTTTTGGTACAAATTCCATCTTCCTCTGTATCTAATCAACCTGAGAGTACAGGTGCATAACCTCTCATCCTTTCACTAAACAAACAAATAAAGAATGCATGAAACAACTCACACTTTGTCTTCTTCTCTTGTCTCCGATGCTGTGGGTCACTGTGTGCTCTCACAGGCTGGTTGCATCTCTTTCTCGCAGTCTTTCCCTCTCTATCAGCTACCTCTCACTGTTTGGCACCTGCTGAAAGCATCACTATCTCACGCTTTGCCCCTCCTTTTCTCCTCTTCCCTCTCTCTCACTGATGTTATTGAAGGGATGAGTTTGCCTCTTGTGTTCGCTTGGCAGTGGTTTAATGTTAGTGTATCAGCTGGGATGATGCGGTGGGTTTATACCGGCAAATATCCTGCCTCCGGCCCCCTCCATCTCCCCTCCCCTACTTCATCACTGGGATGATGTCATGGCAGTAGGAGTGTTTGTCATCACCAAGGTGACTAGAGGTTGCCGGTGGCCACACATCTCCCCTGCTCGGAACACAATGATGTCACGGGAGGACACCTGCCAGGGTCAAAGGGCAAACAGAAACATGATAAGAGCGCCCAACGGGTACAGTGGCTGGGGAGGACCAATTTTTGTAACTGGACCTACAGTGGAGGTCGTCTCCATCGGTCTGGTAACCCCACCACCCCATCAGTAGATGTGTATATCCCTGCACTGTATTTGTGTCATAGCATCTCTGCTGTGTCATTGCAAAGCCTCACTTTCCATCCTGTGTGTTTATAGCCTCGCTCTACCCTGTGTGTTTATAGCCTCGCTCTACCCTGTGTGTTTATAGCCTCGCTCTACCCTGTGTGTTTATAGCCTCGCTCTACCCTGTGTGTTTATAGCCTCGCTCTACCCTGTGTGTTTATAGCCTCGCTCTACCCTGTGTGTTTATAGCATCGCTCTACCCTGTGTGTTTATAGCCTCGCTCTACCCTGTGTGTTTATAGCCTCGCTCTACCCTGTGTGTTTATAGCCTCGCTCTACCCTGTGTGTTTATAGCCTCGCTCTACCCTGTGTGTTTATAGCCTCGCTCTACCCTGTGTGTTTATAGCCTCGCTCTACCCTGTGTGTTTATAGCCTCGCTCTACCCTGTGTGTTTATAGCATCGCTCTACCCTGTGTGTTTATAGCCTCGCTCTACCCTGTGTGTTTATAGCCTCGCTCTACCCTGTGTGTTTATAGCCTCGCTCTACCCTGTGTGTTTATAGCATCGCTCTACCCTGTGTGTTTATAGCATCGCTCTACCCTGTGTGTTTATAGCCTCGCTCTACCCTGTGTGTTTATAGCCTCGCTCTACCCTGTGTGTTTATAGCCTCGCTCTACCCTGTGTGTTTATAGCCTCGCTCTACCCTGTGTGTTTATAGCCTCGCTCTACCCTGTGTGTTTATAGCCTCGCTCTACCCTGTGTGTTTATAGCATCGCTCTACCCTGTGTGTTTATAGCCTCGCTCTACCCTGTGTGTTTATAGCCTCGCTCTACCCTGTGTGTTTATAGCCTCGCTCTACCCTGTGTGTTTATAGCCTCGCTCTACCCTGTGTGTTTATAGCCTCGCTCTACCCTGTGTGTTTATAGCCTCGCTCTACCCTGTGTGTTTATAGCCTCGCTCTACCCTGTGTGTTTATAGCCTCGCTCTACCCTGTGTGTTTATAGCCTCACTCTACCCTGTGTGTTTATAGCATCGCTCTACCCTGTGTGTTTATAGCCTCGCTCTACCCTGTGTGTTTATAGCCTCGCTCTACCCTGTGTGTTTATAGCCTCGCTCTACCCTGTGTGTTTATAGCCTCGCTCTACCCTGTGTGTTTATAGCCTCGCTCTACCCTGTGTGTTTATAGCCTCGCTCTACCCTGTGTGTTTATAGCCTCGCTCTACCCTGTGTGTTTATAGCCTCGCTCTACCCTGTGTGTTTATAGCCTCGCTCTACCCTGTGTGTTTATAGCCTCGCTCTACCCTGTGTGTTTATAGCCTCGCTCTACCCTGTGTGTTTATAGCCTCGCTCTACCCTGTGTGTTTATAGCCTCGCTCTACCCTGTGTGTTTATAGCATCGCTCTACCCTGTGTGTTTATAGCATCGCTCTACCCTGTGTGTTTATAGCCTCGCTCTACCCTGTGTGTGTGGTGCCTTCTCTCCCTCATACAGTGAGCTACAGTCTGTCAGTACCATCTGCTCTCAGCCCCCTGCAGCCTCTCTGCCATAACACCAGCAGGCATTGCAGATTCATCTCAGCACCCAGGACCAAATCTCTCATACATGCTGGTGTTGTCTGTCATAAGAGACTACCAGCAGATATTATTTGGCTATACCCTACAGCCGTGTTGTAGTACATATTGAGTGTCTCAGTCCTGTTTCGGTGTAGGGTTTATTTGTACTCGGTCTTGACTCTGTCTCGGACAGTGAGGACCCGTAATTTCTTCCCGAGACCAGAGTAAAAAAACTCATAATTATCAGCTTCCATTCAATCAGCACATAGAGCTGCTTCGCCAGGCCCCATATATACACACCTTTCTTGAAACATGAATGTCTTAACAGTCTTTATACCTATTATAGACAATATGTTTGCGCAGTGGCAAACCTATAGGCCTCCAGTGATTCTGAAAGGTTTGTGATTCTGAAAGGACATCAACCGTAATACCAGCGTACTCATGTAGGAGTGCACTTTTTGTAAAACACAAAAGGGCCGGTGTAGTGTAAGGTATACGCAGGTATAAACCGTATATCCGGTTTGTTTTCAGTGGGCATAGCATATACTCACTTATTAATCCCTATTGATGCGTATCAAAGTAGTGTAGTGGATGTATAGCATTTATCATTGACCCAGATAAATCATGCACAAAGTAGCCTACACAATCGGGAAGAACGTGGGGCGGCAGGTAGCCTAGTGTTGGGCCAGTAACCGAAAGGTTGCTGGATGAGTCCCCGAGCTGACAGGGTAAAAGTTCTGCCCCTGAACAAGGCAGTTAACCCACTGTTCCCCGGTAGGCCGTCATCATGAATAAGAATTAGATCTTAACTGACTAAAATAAAAATATATTCACATGCGCGCCGCACACACAGCCTAGTTTCAGAAGAATAACATCTGCAGGCAGCTCTCAACTGTTTTTACGTGGAGCAGCTCACAGAAGAATAACATCTGCAGGCAGCTCTCAACTGTTTTTACGTGGAGCAGCTCACAGAAGAATAACATCTGCAGGCAGCTCTCAACTGTTTTTCACAGAAGAATAACATCTGCAGGGAGCAGCTCACAGAAGAATAACATCTGCAGGCAGCTCTCAACTGTCACAGAAGAATAACATTTTCAACGTGGAGCAGCTCACAGAAGACAGAAGAATAACATCTGCAGGCAGCTCTCAACTGTTTTTAGCAGCTCACAGAAGAATAACATCTGCAGGCAGACTGCAGCTCACAGAAGAATAACATCTGCAGGCAGCTCTCAACTGTTTTTACGTGGAGCAGCTCACAGAAGAATAACATCTGCAGGCAGCTCTCAACTGTTTTTACGTGGAGCAGCTCACAGAAGAATAACATCTGCAGGCAGCTCTCAACTGTTTTTTTTACGAATAACATCTGCAGGCAGCAGCTCACAGAAGAATAACATCTGCAGGCAGCTCTCAACTGTTTTTACGTGGAGCAGCTCACAGAAGAATAACATCTGCAGGCAGCTCTCAACTGTTTTTACGTGGAGCAGCTCACAGAAGAATGACATCAGTAACCCGTAGGAAAGACGTTTCAATTTTGTCAACTCAAGCCATCTCTGGCCTCCAGATTTGCTGCAGGGAACTAGAGAGACCATAAAAACACAGACACTAACAGGACAGAAATATCCTATCTATTAAGCATTAATTCCCAACTATTAATATCAAATAAATCAGGTAAATATGTTACTTTTATATCACACTTTACACAGCTAGAGATGCAGGTGTCATTTTGTTAGCTAGCAAGAACTTGAACTGTTATACAGTTAGCATATCTCTTGCGTTCGCAAATTCACTCTGGCTATCTACTCTGATTTCAGAGTACTCTCGTCTGAGTGTGCCAGAGCGCAGAACAACTGATGAATTTACGAATGGCTGAATATGACCGGTGCCAGTAAACAAAGGCAAAAAAAGTAATAGTCAGTCACGAACGCTCTAGATAACAGGTAAACAACCCAATCAGTTTTGATAGGGCGAGTAAAATAGTCAGTGAGGTGTTCTCTCATTTGTGTCTGGAAGTAGTTAACTAGCAAGCTAGCCAACTTTAGCCAGTTAGTTGGGTGCTTGGTTGGGACAAGCATGCATTGGTAGGCAAGCTGCAGAAGGTCGAGGAGGCTACAATTCACTGTCATGTATCAGTGCAATTTTGACAAACAAGCTGAAAAAGTTTGTTTATTTAATGTTCCTTTGTTAGATTTTAGATAGCATTAGTTGATGATATTGTTATGTGTATAACTAAGGGAGAGAGAGCCTACCTTTTCATGGCTGTTTGATCAATAGGACTGTAAAGTTCCCAAATGTAAGAGGACTCCCGTGGTGTTTATATATTTGCAGAAATCCATTCCAAGGGTATTTTGTGGGTTTTGGTGAATGTGTTCTAATGATCCAAAGTCGCTGTTGCAACTGCCTGAAAACACAGTATAGTTCAAAGTGAATGATTGCAGGCCCATGTGGCAAATGGCTCGTTTGTAAACTGTAGCTCTGACTATTAGTGCACTGGTGTGTGTTGCCTCCAGATCGGGACAAGTCATTTGGTTTTATTTACTGCAGTGACTATTAATTGCCCAAACGTACAGGCCGCTCTCACACTCTATATTGCTATAGAATTGATTAAAATGTGAAAATGACCATATCGAAGTGGTCACTTGTCAGAATTATGTTTACAAGTGTCACATTCTTCCTGGGGCAGTATATGAACAGATTTTAAGAATATTTCATGTTGCTAAAGTGCTGTCAGTTCCGCTTTAAATGCAAGTGTTTCACACACACATTTATTTTCAAAGACATGGCTAACACGCAAGCGCTTCAATAAAAAAAAGTTCCACTCACCAGATGGACATTTGAAAGTTATTCTTGAAAAGGGAGACGCTAATAAATTAGCAACATCCTCTTTGATAACACCTGCTGAATCAGCTGCGAACTAGCTGACAACAAATGCTAGTGGGAAAACTACTGCTCGCTATCGCGCAGTGACCTGTTGGCCTTCAAGGAGGCAGAAGTTTCTACACGTTTTTGTAAAAACAGTCCCACTCATTAAGTCAAAATGTGATTGGTTGATTCCACTGTTACTCCAAAATGTTGCCCTAATACAGTTGAATGGCAGATGCCTTTACCTAGCTTCTGATGGCCTAGTCAATGGCAGATTTTGCTCCTTAGATTTCTCCCCCCAGAGACCAGCAAAGAAAAACATATCCAATCAGGATTTTTAGTGTTAACCCTTTCCAACAAAAATTTAAGAGATTGAATCAGATCATTAAAAATAGAATTTTAAGACGAAGTCGAGACTGAGCCCGAGGGCTCTGTCTCAAACACTGGCCTACAGACAGTAAGGTCTGGCTGTGGATGGATTTGCGAATTCAGCAACATTCTCCAGTAATACCTCTTTTACAGTATAATGAATACAAATCATGAAGCAGTTTGACAAGCCCTTGTCTCCTAAAAACATCTTCCATATCACTTAGTACAGGTGTTTGTCTTGGCCACACCAGTTGAGGCCACTCTCGGTTCTCTGCATTAACATCTAAGTGTTCCAGGGTTGACCTCGTTTTCCCTAGGGGTTCCATTTCAGGAAATTGGGAACCTCTAGGGGAAAAACTGGACAGGAATCCATTGAGCTACTTCTAAAAAGTGACTTTGGATTAGACACGCCCCACAGAAACCAGCCACCATCACTCACCAGTCCCTGAAATGGAAGTAGTTTATTTTCATGCATCTTTAGTTTCTCACAATATATTCAGGAGTTGTCATCCAACACAAAATGTCTGTCGGACTGCCAACGCAGAGTTTATAAACCCAAACTTTACATTGTTAGTCTGAAGTCAAAAGGTGTTTTTTTTTACCTTTACATAACTCAAAAACAGAAGTGCACTCATGTCAATTAAAAGGAGAGAGAGCTAGTGGGAGGTAGAGTGGGCGAGAGGGAAGAGATTAGCTACAAAAGAGGGGGGGGTGAAGCTACAAGATATGAAGATGTCAGTGAGGAGAGCGACCGAGGAATGTAACAGGCAGAGAAAAAGCATGGAACAGGAGGGAAGGTGTGTGGGAGAGGGGAAGACCGTGGCAATATCAGGAGGTATTGAGGGGCAGAGGGAGAAATAGGGAGTGAAGTCTAAAATAAGTGTAAAATAACATGCTACCATTTTGTTCAGGTGTCAGGCACATCATATACCAGGTGAGACCCGGGAAAAAAGTTTGGGATACATTGTTTAAATGTTTTTAACACAAGTGTGGGGGGGGTGAAAAAGCATGTTACTAAGAAAAGTTTTTAAAAGTATTTTATTTTAAGTGCAAAATTGTCCTCTTTAGTGGTCAAAACGTAAATATGATAAACACCCCCACACGTGATATAATTGAAAGGCCAAATGTCTTCTCAAAAAGGACTTAATAAAACGGCTTGTATGGCCTCAGATACAGACCAAGATCTAAATGTCCACTAGAGGAATAAAATGACCTGCTGGGTTTCAGGAGGATTTAGGTTAACAGGTTTAATAACCTCCAACAAATGAGATTACAGAATATTTCAAACTGGCAGAAATGGGACCATGGAGGAGAGAGTGAAGGAGTACGAATGGTAGCAACCGTGTCTAGCCAAGCTGGGACAGTCCAACCTGAACACACACTATTTCACTGACCAAACACACATAATGCAAGAGAAGGGCATTCAATTCTCCTTGTAATGAGGGCATAAATCTGACTCCACTTGCAAACACACGGATGACAGCGGTTGTGTGGTTCACACCAAAGTTTTATTAAAAGTCTTGATTCAGCTACAAAAAAAGATGAGTATTTAGTCAAAGTATTTAGTACTGACTAGAGCTACATTAAAAGATAAAGTTATTTAAAAAATTAAAAAACATGACTTAAAAAGATGACAAAACCAATAGAACATGTGACATACAAAGTAAAAGCAGAGGAAGAGAGATCAGTGTCGGAGACGAGCACGTCGAGAGGTGCGGGCGATGGGTGTGGTCACCTTAGGTGTCTCACTCTCTGCCATGACAGCGTCTGATTGGGGAAAAAGAAACAAATCAGTAACATTGTGTTCATTTGACAAGCAACAACTAAGCAGATTTGTTCCTATGAAATTGCAAAGATTAAAATAAATCTAATTTCATTCACTGGGCTCAAATGTACTTCATGACACCATCCTGGGAAGCCAGCACCAACAATCTACTGGGAGCATGAATCAGTTTAAATGCTTTCCATCACTTTAACTGAAAAGCACTGCCAAAACTCAAACAAACAGATTGCACTTTCTAACAGTACAGATACCTTCTTCCTCCTCTTCGTCACTGCTGAAGGTGATAACAGCTTTCTTGGAGGACTTCCGGGTCGGTTTAGGGGTCACAAAGCTATCGTCATGGCAACTGGATACAGAGGGCTTGGCCTGACCTTTGAGGGGAGAGAAAGAAAATCATGGAACATTAGCTAAAGTCTATATAATAGGAAAAAATAAATACATTCAGGAGGGAAAATTCACTGTCTACCAGAAAAGGCACTACACGTGTGTGCTCTCACCTCTCTTGGGCCTGCCACCTCGTCCCTTGTTGGGTAGTGGTGTATGAGTGGTGTTCTGGCTGGACCCAGCACCCTCAGGCCGTTTTGTCTCCATCTCAGGGCTCTCTACGTTCTCCAGCCCCCGGGTGTGGACCGCCGTCAGACGCTTCTCAAACTCCTCTACCTGGACCTGGGGACAGAGAGAAGAATCAGAATAAGACCCAGCATGTGTATTCATTCAGAGGCACAGTCAAGAAATCAGTCAGGATAGTCTATAGCCTCTCACTTGTCCCAAGTTTGTTATGTATATCTGAATTTGGGGGGGGCTAAGGGCTTTCTTAGGTGGTTTGAACTGTACCTTGAGCTGTGGCTTGGCTCCTCGGCGTAGCTTAGCAGTGATGGAGAGGAGAGGCTGGTAGACTCCTGTCTCAGTCAGCTTGTCACTGTAACAGTCCCAACACTCCTGGAGCCTCTTCAGCCCTCGCTCACACATAGACAGCAGAGACAGAGACACGGCCAGGTCACACCACTGACGCTCAGTCCTGGAGAGAGAATGGGGGGGAAATTTGATTATTCACTTACAACAAATAGTATTTCAAGAACAGAGGAAGCCTGACATTTGAAGAAATCATTCTCCGCCCATGGTCTCGATGATTCACTGTGTCTGTGGCTTAATCTAAAATGCCCTTTCTATGGAGGTCTGTGCTTTGAATGACGAGCCAGAAAGAGGGAAAGAGTTGGCCCTGCGTTCGCCGAACAGACGACCCAGGCCTCGAATACTCCTGAGACAGAGGAACTAATGCCAGCCGTTATGACATGGAGTGGGAGAACAGAAATTAGGAGATAGGAAGGAAGAGCGAGGGGAAGACTGGCTGCTCACTTTGCTGTCCTGAAGCGCTGACACAGCTTCTCCACCAGAGACTCAGTCTGTCTCTCCTTAGTGATGTAGGAAAACAGCTGCCTGAAAACAGAGACAGAGGAACATTTAAAATAAGGCATTAAAACACCACTCACATATTAGCATCCCATTTCCATGTTATTCAGCACAACAGGTTTCAAACCAGAGTCACAATGTGACCCCAGCATGCCAAGTCATCCAGAGTGTAAAGCCTGGGAGAGAACAGTGGGCCACAGACACAGATTAAGTAGCCCTTAGATTATTAAAGCTTGCGGGTATTTGAATAACTCCCTGCTAGACACACTATACTGATCACCACACAATATACATAGTGAGAGCAGAAGAGGCACACAGCTCAGTGTGGACACCACTCACTTCATGATGGTGTGGAAGTCTTCCTCGTTCATGGCTCTCTCTGGGTCTGACAGTCTGCTGATGATGTCTGGGAGCAGGTTGTAGATGGCATTGTCCTGGGAGGAGAGGCCACTGTCTGGTTTAGAACATTGGAGGATCCATGACCCTCAGTCTATGTAAAAAGTTCCCCAATACACCAACTCAGATTTACAGTGCATTCGGAAAGTATTCAGACCTGTTGACTTTCAGCATTTTGTTACGTTCCAGCCTTATTCTAAATTTGATTAAATTGTTTTCCCCCTCCTAATTACACACAATACCCCAAAACGACAAAGCAAAAACAGGTTTAGAAATGTTTGCTAATTTGTTAAAAATAAAAACCTGAAATAGGACATTTACATAAGTATTCAGACCCTTTACTCGGTACTTTGTTGAAGCACCTTTGGCAGCGATTACAGCCTCGAGTGTTCTTAGGTATGATGCTACAAGCTTGGCACACCTGTATTTGGGCAGTTTCTCCCATTCTTCTCTGCATATCCTCTCAAGCTCTGTCAGGGTGGATGGGGAGTGTTGCTGCACAGCTATTTTCAGGTCTCTCCAGAGATGTTCGATTGGGTTCAAGTCCGGGCTCTGGCTGGGCCACTCAAGGACATTTAGAGACTCGTCCTGAGCAGGTTTTCATCAAGGATCTCTAAATTGCGCTGGATCTCTAGTTTCCCAGTCCCTGCCATTGAAAAAAATACTGCTGCCACTATGCGTCACCGTAGGGATGGTGGCAGGTTTCCTCCAGACATAACACTTGGCATTCAGGCCAGAGTGTTCAATCTTGATTTCATCAGAACAGAGAATCTTGTTTCTCATGGTCAGAGTCCTTTAGGTGCCGTTTGGCAAACTCCAAGTGGGCTGTCATGTGCCTTTTACTGAGGAGTGGCTTCCGTCTGGCCACTCTACCATAAAGGCCTGATTGGTGGAGTGCTGCAGATGTGGTTGTCCTTCTGGAAAATTATCCCATCTCCACAGAGGAACTCTGTCAGAGTGACCATCAGGTTCTTGGTCACCTCCCTGAACAAGGCCCTTCACCACCACTTGCTCAGTTTTGCTGGGTGGCTAGATCTAGGAAGAGTCTTAGTGGTTTCAAACTTCTATTTAAGAATGGAGGGCACTGTTCTTGGGGACGTTAAATGCTGCAGAAAGTTTTTGGTACCCTTCCCCAGATCTGTGCCTCGAACACAATCCTGTCTCAGAGCTCTATGGACAATTCCTTCAACCTCATGACTTGGTGTTTGCTCTGACATGCACTGTCAACTGTGGGACCTTATGTAGGCAGGTGTGCCTCTCCAAATCATATCAAATCAATTGAATTTACCACAGGTGGACTCCAATCAAGTTGTAAAAACATCAAGGCTGATCAATGGAAACAGGACGCACCCGAGCTCAATTTCAAGTCTCATAGCAAAGGGTCTGAATACTTGTGTAAATAAGGTGTCTAAAAAAAAACTGTTTTTGCTTTTGTCATTATGGAGTGTAGATTGGATTAAAAAAAATACATTTTCAAATAAGCCTGTAACATAACAAAATGTAGAAAAAGTCAAAAGGGTCTGAATATTTCCCGAAGGCACTGTATATCCCAATCAAATAGAAATGCCTGGAAATAATACTGTGTGTACCTTGGAGGCGAGCTCGTTGAAGAAGTTGAGTGCGAGGCTGGCGATGTGTGTCTGGGGGTCGATGAGCAGCACAGCCACCTCGCTGACCTGACCTTTGACCTTGAGCACATCCTTCAGCACTAGTTGGGTCAGAACAGTCACCGCAGTCTGCCTCACCGCCGGGTTCTCGTCACTCAGCCTAGGCAGGGGAAATAGGGACATGTTATGATGAAGAAACAACATTTAAATGGCATGCAGGTTTCTGCTCTAATCAGGATCAGCTGGGATACCATGTAAGAGACTAATCAATGACATGACATTAAGCAATCGACTACCTGGGTGAAAATACGACCAGCTATACATTGGACCTGGAGGCTTCGATGCCAATACCCCTGACTGGCATTGACCACAATCCTCTGCTATGCAGTCATTTCAGATGTACAGAAGGGCTATACCCCGAGGAAGCTGACACAAAATGACTGCAGGGTCTCCCTGGCCTCCATTGTTCTAAACAGGGGAATTAATTAACCACATACACTGGGAAGGGATTTGAGGCCAGGTGAAAAAAAACAACAATATGCAACTTCTCCTCCTGCCGTGGATTAGGACGTTTTGCAGAGGAACCAGACTCGCCGGGTGTGTAGTCTGCTATACAGTAGATGGTCATAAGCCACAGCTTCAGTATAATTAACTACGCCTGTAAAACAGTGCATTACCATTAGAGTAAAAATCAAGTTTTAATACCCTTATCAGTCCTCTCCCAGGGAGGGCTGTCTGTCTTTGAGGAGACCCAACACAATGGAGGTGTGTGGGAGACAATTACTGACCACTACAAAACACTTACCATGAGGAAGAACCTGAGGATTAGTGTTCATGGTGAAAAGCCTGGAAAACACTATTCATCTTAAACACCTCAAACGTAAGAATAACCAAGCATCATAATTAGCACTATACAAAGACAAAAATGGAACTAGTGGAATGTAAAGAGATAACGAATTGTAATTAAACTTAATGGGGAAGGGGTATGGCTTCAGTGCATCTCAATGTGGGAGGAACAACCAGCAATCATTAAGATTTCTTCAATTAAGTCCCCATCCTTCCTACGGAGTATAACAAATGGCATCACCTGAAATTATCCCCCTTCTCTCTCTCCGATCTACTCATTGTATAATTATACCACCAACAAGTAGTTCTGGACACAATCAGAACCTTCAAGCTGTTCTAGGCCTTTCTGCTCAAATTTTATTTGAGTGCACGAGCGAGCAGCCCATGGTTGCTACAGTCCAGAAGTGCAGTTGGAGTTCTGAAGAGCACAGTACAATGTACTGTCGCGCTATAGCAGAGGTCAGAATGCTAGTGGAGGACATGACAGCATTTTACAATGCTTCCTATTGTTTTTTTCTGTTCTGAACATATGGAAATAGGTTTTCGATAAACTGGTTCAGTAGACTGCAGCAGCAGGAATGGAGCGTCTGAAGGAACATTAGCAGACAACCAGATATGGAACGAGCTTGTAGCCCTCAGCCATCCTCATCTAATGGCCATGTTTACCTAACTTAAAGACACACAATCCATAGTACACACACAGCTGGGTAATTAAATAAAGATCAGCTTGTTTGCTCCTTCCATATTCTAAACAAGTTCTATTAGCTGCTTGGTTAATATTTAGTCACTGAATGAAAGTGGCTTGTGGGGGTTCACACCTGGTACAGAGGCTCTGGATCCAGGTGTGTGGATTACCTGGTACAGAGGTTCTGGGTCCAGGTGTTTGGATTACCTGGTAGAGGCTCTGGGTCCAGGTGTTTGGATTACCTGGTACAGAGGTTCTGGGTCCAGGTGTTTGGATTACCTGGTAAAGAGGCTCTGGGTCCAGGTGTGTGGATTACCTGGTACAGAGGCTCTGGGTCCAGGTGTGTGGATTACCTGGTACAGAGGCTCTGGGTCCAGGTGTGTGGATTACCTGGTACAGAGGTTCTGGGTCCAGGTGTGTGGATTACCTGGTACAGAGGTTCTGGGTCCAGGTGTTTGGATTACCTGGTATAGAGGTTCTGGGTCCAGGGCTCCAGGATGTTGGGGAAGCGGACGGTGAGGTCTCCCAGGCCGATGATGGCGTTGGCCCTGACGACGGGCAGAGAGGAGCGCTCCAGCACCGTGAACAGGAGACGGATGTGCTCCTCACACACTGACGGACTGAGAGGTTGACAGCAGGAGAGGGGATAGAGGTTGACAGCCACACACACACACCACACAAAGGAAAATTATAGAAAAACAATGTAGTCTGAGGTGTAGTCTGACCTGATCATCATGTACTGTGAGAGGGCCAGGCAGGCAGCGGTGGTGAGCTGGGGGTGGCAGTATCTCCCTGGGGAACTACACACCCTCACCAGCAGGGGTAGGAACGAGCACAACAGGTTCTCCTCTGGGGGGAGGAGATGTGGTTGTCAAGGCAATTAAATCACACCAAGAAAAATGACACCATTTTTGAAAAAGTTCGGCCTATCTTACCAGCCAGCAGCTCAGTCTCACAGATCTTCCTGATCAGCTCTGCCTCGGTGTCCTCAGCAGAAGCACCCATCAACCCAAGTTCTTCCTCCACAGAACTGTCATTGGCCGCTTGCTGTGGGAAACATGGATCATGACAGTTGATTAAGAACTCCCTGTTCAAGTCTAGTCTACTGGAAAGTTAGTGATTTAATCTAAAGGAGTAATTAGGAAAAAGTTCACTGTTGAATTTAGCCCCCTGTTGGGAAGAATCATCAAGACCTGTCAATCACCGTGTTGCGTGACCAAAAATAAACTCCTCAAGCTTTTCCCAGGGAGAAAAGTCACTGATTGGCAAGACAATCCTACTCACCAGGAGACTCACATGGCCTCTTTACTAATCAACATCCTGTTCTGATAACATTTGGTTTATGAAATGCAATGAGATCAATTTGACACTTATAGTAAAAGCTTCTGAAACACAGAACATGTGTATATCCCAGCAGTCTCATTACCACTAGGTTTGCAGTATCCTAATCTCATGACTGACCATTATGTGAATTATTGCATCATTGGTTTGGATTGCCTAAAAATACTGGACATCATAAACATTGTGTTCTCAGGGCGGCAGGGTAGCCTAGTGGTTAGAGCGTTGGACTAGTAACCGAAAGTTTGCAAGTTCATATCCCCGAGCTGACAAGGTACAAATCTGTCGTTCTGCACCTGAACAGACAGTTAACCCACTGTTCCTAGGCAGTCATTGAAAATAATAATTTGTTCTTAACTGACTTGCCCAGTTAAATAAAATAAATAAATTCCATGTCCAGACTGACCTTGGCCTTACGGGAGGGTACCTTCGCCTTCTCCTCCCTCTCTTCTGTCTCTCCTCTCCTCCTCCGCAGCTCAGTGCTGACGCTGCGCTCCAGGTGGGACACCTGCCAGAACGCCACGCAGCCACACAGAGACAGCAGCTGGGCCAGGGACACACAGCTCACCGCAGGGACTAGAGGGACAGGAACACCGTACTGATCATGAAGTACCAATACAAAATATTGGTCATCATAATACATTACCACACTAGGCACAGTGAAAGAGCACCAGACAAGAGAAAGTAATCTATTCATACTACTTTGAGAAGGTGTTTTACCAGAGTGCACCAACTTTTAAAATAAATATCCACTCTGTCTCTCACCTTGTTCTCCCTGCTCCTCAGGGTCCTGAGATGCACCCGGCAACTGGCTGACATCCTTGTTTGCTAACATCTCCCCGCCCTCCGCGATCTGGTCCAATAGCAGACGAGAGCAGCGCTGGAGGAGGCGGGAGCAGAGCTGGTCTGGGGACTCGGACAGGAAGTACAGCAGACGGACAGCCTGCTCCATGAAGCTCTGCCAATGAGGGTCCGCCATCACCACACCTGGGGCGGGACCAGACAGATAGTCAGTTAAGAGAGTCAGGGGCAGATGCACTACATTCTTCCACTCAAGAGGCCGTGTGTGTACACACCTTCAGCGATGGCCTGTGTGAGGCAGGTAAAGAGCTGGTTGTCCTGAGGCAGTCTGAATGGAGCTCCTTTGCATTGCTGGGGGGGACAATTCAACTCAATCACTTTACACAATTCAAACTGTATAGGGTTGACCCCATTTAGTCACCTGGTAGATTGTTTAGTTCAGACTATTGGTTGACTGAGATTTTAGTCAAGCAGTTAAAAAAAAAAAAATGTTCATGGTACACAAGACTCCTGTCTGATTCCCACCTGTCTCAGTGGACTAATCCATTGCAGAGGCCACGGGGATGGCACAGTTCATCCCTCTAAGACATGAGCTACTGAACTTGGAAGTGATTATATGTTGTAAGAAAATGGTGCAACAGTAATAAATATATTATTTTATAACAAATGCAGTTTCTCACACGATGGATAGCGGGAGAAAGCGCTGTCCGCGGTTCTGAAACGTAATCTTCAGTGCGCCGCTGAATTGGCGCCTTTCCCTTTATGTTGCTATGTGCATAATAGCAAAGTTAACCAGCATATTGTTGTTGCGAACAATGCGAACAAAGCCCTAGCCTTAATTGTCTAAGAAACTTGAGAGGAAACTAACTTAGATATATAATCCATAGCATAACTGTTAAAACGTCCCTGGCTTTATAAATCAATTTCTACAGAAATAAAACGGATCATGTTTGTTGCCAGTTTGAGTGTTTAATAGCCTACTGATTCCGTGAGCACCAAGTCTCTAACAACCACAGAAAGGCAGATAAAGCAACTTCAAATGTGGCTGTTTTTAATCTTTGCTGTAATAAAGGATGTAGATTTTTGTTAGAAAATACTAAATTTTAAGTAATACCAGAGTTGTTTACACAGTTCCAAACAGGCAGAAAATATTGAAATCTAATAGGACTGGGCAGAGGTGCAGTCATGATGGGTGGGCCTGGGTCCACACACTACGGAGCCAGGCCCAGCCAATCAGAATACATTTAACCCCACAATTAAAAACAGAAATACTGCTCAGCATCCAGCCTCCCCCTCAGACGATCCCACAGGTAAAGAAGCTGGATGTGACGGGATCTTTTATTTCAGCTCATGAAAAACGGGACCAACACTTTACATATTTATATTTTTGTTCAGTATAGTTAATTTTATTCAAACACATTGGGTGTGTGTGTGTGTGTATGTATGTATAAATGAAGAAACATTACTTTACATTTCAAGCAAAGAACATGTTGAAAGAACATGTGACTTTTGGTCAACCAAGATAGTGTTTGTCTGGGACAGCCCTAGACCTCTAGAAAGTCTAGGCCGGGAATCTACGTGTGGGTTCTTACCCTGACATGGTCAGTGATGTTACAGATGGTGATAACTGAGTCTCTGGCCAGTAGGAAGTCTTCAGTCAACTTCTCTCCCAGAGCCACAGAGCACAGAGTGTCCAGGTTACTGAGGACCACCTCCCTCTCTGCTCTACACAGAGAAATACACAATTACATTAGTCTACACACTGAATAATCTAAAATGCCACATCTAATCTGATACAAGAACACACATACAAACATGCTATTACACACAGCAACTTTAGTGTGGGGTGCACAAATGTTCTTATCAGTAAATGTACATACTGCCATGCCTACACACATAGTAGGCTACATCATTTAAATTAGGCTCCAGATGAATTAATCATCTCATCGGTGCTCGGGCCCTGCGCAGAACACACAGTCTACGGGGGATTGTGTGTAGGAGGGAGGGTTAGAGGAAGTGAGGGGAGGATTAAACAGGTTACGGAAAGAGAGGCACGGTATTGTCCATTACAGTGTGGGTGGACTGCAGATAGTCCCCCTCACCCCTCCACCGGCAGTGGCTGTCTTTGAAGGAGACAGAACGTGTGTTTAAAACGCTTGTTCTTCATTGAAAACCCTGGCGTTGAGCCCAGATGTGTGTGGTCGTGACTTAGACTCAATGGAGAGAAGTCTGTGTACTCTGCTGTGCTCCTACTGACAGAATAAAGGCACCAGCATGCTTCAGTTCGGCTAACCAAATGAGTATGCTAGCATACTCTTAAAAGACATTCACTTTAACGACAAAACAAAATAGTCAATAGTACGGTTTGTCCATTTTGAGACAGCGTAGCCAGTACACTTCCTCAAAATAGTCTGAATTAATCTAAGATAGAAATTAATGACAGAGTTCACGTTTATGCTGAGGATATCTTTTGTTTGTTTTTGCAACTAAGATGTTTTCAGCAGTATTTCTCAATGAAAAAACATGCACGAAAACGAGTTGTCTCTCGCTGAATGACAGACTATCGAAGAATCCCTACTGTTGACCAATCACCGACAAAGGGGTGTAGATTTGGTGCCCCCGAACTGAAAAAACCTCTAAAAAGTCTAAAATAAACATGTGCATATATTATTACATCTTGTGACGTCTTCTGAAGCATGCAGCCGCCTTAATGAGGTTCAGTGGACAAATTAACCAACGCCAGACTGAGACAAAGCCAAGCGCCACAGGTAGGAGCAGACCTAGGAACAGTTTACCATACGTCAATAAGGGAACATTGTCAATGAGAGGTTAACAGCAAAACGGGACTTGGATCAGTCTCATATTAAACAAAGATCAAGAGATTAAGATAGTCAAATGGCCACAAGGCCAACAGAAATTTTACTTCCACTTTCAACTCAACCCCTCCGAAAGACGCATACAGGTGTAGAAGCCCTCAGATTACCAAAGAAGAGCGCTCATGGACAACTGAATATTGAGGAGAGGTAGGGTTCTCCCTGCCTCACACATACAGACAAACACACGTCAGTCACACTGTCAGCACCCTCCCACTATTCTCTACAGTGTTTCTTTAACGGGAGAAACATGTGGGTGGGGCCAAGTCACTGTAGGCCGGCCCTTACAGCAGAGCAGCCAATCTTCGCTACACTGCCAAGATTACCGGCCAATCAAGACAAAGGAGAACCCAACACTCTCGTTCAGTTGGCTCGCATTCGCCTTGGTCTCATCATTGGGCAAGAAGTCAAAGGGGACTTAAAGACAGAGGTGTGGAGTTAGAACTTGTGTTTGTGTGTGGGCCTTACCGTGCAGCCATTCCCAGAAGCAGCACTGCTGCTCGTCTGTGCAGGCTGGAGGTCTCTCGTTTGCCAGTGAACCTCTCCCACAGAACCTGCACCACCGTGGACTGCAGGCTGCTGCCACCACCAAAAAACTCCTGGACCTGGAACGACATGAGAGAGGTGGTATTGGAACAGATTAGATGAGAGAGAACGGGGTTAATTATTGAAAGACAGGATGGCTAGAGAGTAATCAGTAAAGAGTAAGGGCTAACAATCACTGGGTAATATTGATGACAGGATGGAGAGTAATCAGTAAAGAGTAAGGGCTAACAATCACTGGGTAATATTGATGACAGGATGGAGAGAGTAATCAGTAAAGAGTAAGGGCTAACAATCACTGGGTAGTATTGATGACAGGATGGATAATAAAAGACTGCAATAAGAGAAACTCACTATCTCCTCAAGACACTGGATTGTCCCCAGAGAGGCATCCACCATCAGTTCAGACAGACTGTCCACTAGAGTCTGAGCTTTAGCCCTGAGGGGGAGAGAGAGTTAGGCACCAGAGCAGAGCCGATTGGAGGTTGATGAAGTCGCTCCAAGACATTGTTGTACGGTCAATTGTGCAATTTCCCACCTCAACTTCTACCTTGAGTCTGCATCTCTTTCAGGAGCAATGTGCTAGTGGGAGCAAGATTAACAAATGCACAGCAGAAAATGTAGTACTGGATGTGTTCACACAGGCAGCCCAATTCTGTCTTTTGACCAATCACACATTTTTTCACATCATTTCAGAGCTGATCCGATCAGTCAAAAGACCAATTAGTGAAAATAAGATCAGAATGGGATTGCGTGTCTATAAACGCAGCCCGAGAGTTGAAACCACTGGTCCAGGAGGCAGTGCAAATTGGTAGTGGGATCGAGGGACCTGAGGGGTTGATAGAAAGTGCATGTGGCAACAGTTTGAAGGTGTGACAGCGTACCTGGTGTTGTCTCCCTGGGGGTTGAGGTAGAGGCGTCTGTAGGCCTGCACCACAGCATCTTTAATGGCAGCGTCAGTAGACCAGACCAGAGGCAGCATCTTCCTCACGCCAGTCAGAGAGTTCGCCACACTGAACTCGCATACTGTCACACAGAACTGCACCGCCTCCTGGACCACTGAGACACATTCATTCCTCAATACCCCACACATTACATTGTCTCAGAACACATGCATGGAGTCATTGGGGTGAGATGTTGACTGTGTAGGTGATAAAGGTATGGTAATGCGGGTGTAGGTAAGATGAGGTGTGTTTGTACCTGAGGTAGTCTTCCAGTAGAGCATGGTGTTGATGACAGCGATGGCTCTCTCCACCTGCAGGGCAAAGCTCTCAGTGTCTTTCAGATACTGCAACAGCATCTCCTGTTTCTTCAGCTCGCTCTCCTCCACCCCTTCCTTCCCCCCATCCCCTGCTCTCTCCTTCTGGGGGGTGGAAGGCAGGTCCTCTCTGATCTCAGATGTGTCCTGGTCAGGACCTGGGGAGCAACAGAGGTCAGATTAGAAAAATGTTCTAATGAGAGCAGATGTGAACATCTTAAATCCTGTCACAGTGTGAGCACACATTTGTTCCAGGCCACATGATTTAACTAAATAGTGGTCTAAAATGAAGACCAGTGTTAGTTCTCAGGTGTTAGAGCTAGGTTTGGGTGATTCACCAGTAGAAAACATTATCACCCACCCCATCAGTAATGCTGTCATCTAGAACTACACCTCCTACACCGCTGAAAGCCCCACAGCACTAGATTGACCTTAATTACATTTTGATTGGTTATATCATACTCTTATTCTAGCACTGATTTCACCACTTGTTTTTGAAGGCTTGGTACTGAATCATTTGTTTAATCGATATGAAAGTTTTGATTGAGTGATTACGACTCTTTTAGCAGAGTGCTGGTTAGTTCTGAATAGTTTACTTACTAGACTTGTATTATGCGGTCCTTTCAAAGTGCACTAAATGACCCAAAATTTTCAGAATGCTAACTTAGCCCCCTCCTATCTCCTACACTTAACCAATACACGTTCTTCGTGATGTGATTGACAGACAGACAGAGTTCAGTACCTTTGAAGAGCAGGGCCAGTGTGTCCAAGAGAGTCTCGGGGGTGAGAGTGGTCAGAGACGAGAACATCTCAGACTCTGGGAACAGGCTGTGGGCTCGCACACACAGACGCACCGCATTCCTGATACACAAACAACAATCAGTTATTATGTGATGACTGTAGAGTTCAGCTTGGAATGCCAATTGGTATCTCATTTCTATAAACAGTTGATTCTGACTTAATACAAATCTAGTCACGTGGGCAGTGTTTCAAAGTTATTTGATTTTGCCTATTGGATAGGATTAAATGGATAGAAATAGAATGAATAGAACGAGCCCCCCCCCACTTACCGGTATTTGTTGACGCGGAGGAACTGGGCGATCTGTACGGCGGTGGCCCTGTCGTCCTCCTCTCGAGCCTCGTCCTCCTCCCTCTCCTGCTGTTCCCCCTCACTGGTGGGCTCCAGCTCGGCTCTGACGGTGAGGAGCAGCTCAGGCTCCATAGCGGCCCACAGCTCGGAGGCCTTGATCACTGCCACTGGACAGAGAGACCAAAGGAATATGGTTAAATGGGAAATCAGCACTAAAATCATTTTTGCATCATGATGATGTGGCTGGTGACACTGCTTCTCGAAAGTCCAATATCTTGAAAACTTGACTGCTGACATGCAAAACATTTTTTGGGACTGTATCAGGGGATTAATGAAAAAATAAAATAGAGCTTGAGTGGAGTTTCCCTTATATGATAAATATAGTTTGGACAAGAGGCAGAGAAGCTCAGAATGAACTCTATTGTTACAAAGCCCTCAGATTAACAAAAAAAGAGCGCTCAAGGCCAACTGAATATTGAGGAGAGGTTCTCCCTGCCTCACACATACAGACAAACACACGTCAGTCACACTGTCAGCACCCTCCCACTATTCTCTACCGTGTTTCTTTAACGGGAGAAACATGTGGGTGGGGCCAAGTCACTGTAGGCCGGCCCTTACAGCAGAGCAGCCAATCTCCGCCACACTGCCAAGATTAACGGCCAATCGAGACGAGAGATCCCAACCCTCTTTCAGTTGGCTCACATTCGCCTTGGTCTCATCATTGGGCACTATAGAAAAGATAAATATAAAAGGTGGTGTGTATAATTTACCAGGTGCGTTTTCCTGCAGTCTCTCTCTAAGCTCTCTGAGTTTATCCGTCTCCTTCTCCAGGGGTTTCTTCAGGTCAGCACTGCTCAACTACAGATGAAAAAAACAATTGTAAGACAGTGTTGTGTGTGTACTTCACAGTAGTGGTTGTTCGAGTGTGTGCGTGCACCTTGCAGCTGTAGGGGTTGTGCGCGATGAAGGCAGCCAGTAGCTGGATGGCACTCTTGACCACATTGATGGATTTGTCCATCAGCCTTCCCACTGCCAACCCCATCACTTCACTGTACCTGTTCAGGGGCAGAGCCTGGGGGGGGGGGGGGGGGGGGAATTACACAGGACATTAGCGGAACATTCAGTAATCCCAGCAGAAGTGATGCTCTCCTTGTCGCCTTTCCTTCAAAAACAAAATATTCAGGCTTGAGAATGACAATCAAACGGGGATTTGATGTCGAGGGACTTCAAACCAGCACAGAAGTGTTGGTGACTTTACTGATGTTGAGGCCACTGCATAGCTGTCACTAAGATTTCTGAATGCCCTCAGATTACCAAAGAAATTGTTCATAGCCATAGCAAAGGCCATCAACCAAGAGTTGTGTCTCCTTGCCAATTGAAACATATTCTCACACTCACAAAGACTTTCAGCAGCCTCCATCCTGCCTTCTCCCATGTCTCTGGGATGGGCAGAGGGTGAGGAGGACTGCTAGTTTACTGTAGGTGGGCCCTTACAGCAGAGCAGCCAATCTTAACCACACTGCCAAGATTACCCACCAATCAGCAGGAAGGAGAACAATCTCTCAGCCTGATTGGCTCATACTTGCCATGATCTCATCACTGGGCATGGGTGAATACATAATACTGCAGTTTCATAACAGTGCAAGTAGCATCCGGAATTTGCTTCATACATCAACATAGTTGTTTGGGATACACTTTTAGAGATATAAGCAAACACACTCGCACCTTGCTGTTGACGATGCGCGTGTAGACCTGCAGCACTCGGGCCCTGACGTAGGAGTGTGTGTCGTGGAGGTGCTCCTGCAGTGTGTCCATGAAGCGGTCCCTGTCAGCTCTGCCAGACTCATCCAGTCCATCTCCACTCAGGACCCTGACCAGAACCTCTCCCAACACTTCACACACTGCCACACGCAAACTAGGGCTCTGCAGGCACAGAGGTTTGAACATTCAGTAATGACAAGATACTAAGGACATAATGATTGATCAAAGGAAGCACAATTTCAAGGGAAAAAGTAGTACTAAAAAACCTCATGTTGGGGATCATGGTGTAGGAGTTACCTCACCCTCCAGGTGTGTGAGTAACACACTGACGTTATGGATCATGGTGTAGGAGTTACCTCGCCCTCCAGGTGTGTGAGTAACACACTGACGTTATGGATCATGGTGTATGAGTTACCTCGCCCTCCAGGTGTGTGAGTAACACACTGATGTTATGGATCATGGTGTATGAGTTACCTTGCCCTCCAGGTGTGTGAGTAACACACTGATGTTATGGATCATGGTGTATGAGTTACCTCGCCCTCCAGGTGTGTGAGTAACACACTGATGTTGGGGATCATGGTGTCTGGGACCAGGGTGCCCAGTTCAGACAGGAAGCTGGAGAAGGCCTTGACCCCTGACCCCTCTCTGGCCAGCTCCTCACTAGACTTCTGACCGATCTCCCTGAGAGAGGTGGTTCAGTATAGAAAACAGGGCATCAGAACAGAGACGTCATACACATTCCAACTCAAGTCGCTAATATGTTTCTCGCAACACCTTATAAACAGGGATAAAAAGGACATGACACAAGGACCTTAGACATTCTAGCGGAAAATTACACACCAATACAGAAAGTAATCTCTTCAACTGACCTCATGACCTCTCCTACAATAGCCTTGACTCCATACTCAGTGCTCCACACAGACACCGCCTGGGCACACACTGACGACAGCTGCTCAAAGTGCTGCAGCAGCTGGATCACCTTCACACTGGCACCTGTGGATGGAGAAAGAGAGGACATCAGTACAACGCTTCACTTGAACACCATACCACTAATACAAAGCCAGTGGAGCAGTAACATTTGCATGCATCAGTATAGGTTCTATGGAGCTGTCTAATAACAGTGGTTTGGGGGTGTCGAGTTACTGACCCAGAAGGTGGTTGTATTTCTTGACCTGCACCCCCAGCAGGTGAATGATGGCGTCTCTGGTGGGCTTGTTCTTCACGTGGCTGATGGTTGGGTTCTCCAGGAGCTTATAGCAGCAGCATGTTACACAGCTGAGGACATAAAGTATACTGTAAGTCATGTAGACTCCTGCTCATCACGCACTATGTTCTCTACCTAGAGTGAAACTCCACAAACCCATGTTTCCTCCAGCCCCACACACTCATCCACAGGTTGGCCCTCTCACCTGATGAACTCCTCCTCGACCAAAGAGAGGCTCCAAAGGGAGCGGATGTCCAGCTGAAGGAGCTGGGTTAGAGCCTGCAGCACAGTCTCCCTCTCAGAGTCCCACTGTAGTAGACCTTCTCCTGCAGCCTTCCCCTTCTTACTGCCCTGAGGGAGTCGACAGAAAGTTCACTTCAAAATGTCAACACAGTACAGGACTCGGGAGGGTTGAGATTCTAGATTGAGTGAAAGGGTATACTGTACTATCCTTATGCAGTTAGTGTGACTCCTTGTTTATGAGGCCACTATGCATAGCAGTCACAAAGATCTGGGTGTGGTTTTTGAATGCCCTCAGATTACCAAAGAAAAATGTCATAGCCATAGCAAAGGCCATCAACCAAGAGTTGTGTCTCCTTGCCAACTGAAACATTCTCACACAAAGCATTTCAGCAGCCTCCGTCCTGCCTTCTCCCATGTCTCTGGGATGGGCAGAGGATGAGGAGGACTGCTAGTTTACTATAGGTGGGCCCTTACAGCAGAGCAGCCAATCTTCACCACTCTGCCAAGATTACCCACCAATCAGGAGGAAGGAGCACACTCTCAGCCTGATAGGCTCATACTTGCCATGATCTCATCACTGGGCATTAGTGGATGTATTAATTGACTATAGAGCATGCTATGAGACTACATATTCAAATATGACTGGGTGCAGAAGGACCTACCTTACTGGGTGCAGTGACAATACTCTGCCTGTAAGAGTCACTCTCCAGGATTTCTGTGAGCTTGCAGAGGAGGAATACACTCATTTTGACAGCATTGAGCTGCTCCTTGCGGTCCGGGGCAGAGAGTGAGGCGTTGAGGAGGAGGGAGGGCAGGGAGACGGACAGGCCACTCACCACTAATAGAGAACGCAATGAAATACGGATGAGGCGTTCGGCTGAATAGTGAGCACTAGCAGGCACAAGTATGCCATCATGTGTATAAGTTGAAAGACATTTCAACACACCATCACAAACACTGACCTTGTATGAGTAACTCCAGGGTGTCCTCTTTCACACTCATGTCCACTTTATGGCAATGTCTGTGACATACAATAGAATGAAACATGAGTAAAAATTCGAGAAATTACATCATAGTTGTGGTAGGTTTAAGAAATAAAAAATACAATAATTTGGGTAAATGTAGCTACTCACTGCAGCACAGTGTAACCCGTGTCAAAGTGTTCCAGGATACACAATGGACCCTGGCTTCTCAGTGCAGCCTTGAAACCTGGAAAATATATAGAATAGTAAAGGAGTTGCTTGGTCAGATTTCAGGATGACAATAGTCTAACAATTGTAAGTCTGTAACAAACTATGGGATATTTACTGTTGAGATGGGAGGGCAGTTGTTTAGGGGAGACGACATCCTGAACCACGTACTGGTTAATGCCTCCAGTCTTCACCAGGTCACCCACGCACACAGGCACAAAGAAGTCCCACGACATCACTATACACGAAAAAAAAAAACTTGTTAGCCGAGTGGTTGACATTCTAGGTATCGTTAATTAAAGTAAGGTAAGTTCATTCCATGTAGCTAGAAACGAACCAATCACACTAATTTATTAACGAAGTTAACTTGGTCAAAAGAAAGCTAGCTATTAGTTACGTGTTTGTTTCGATTTATTCGCGAACTAGTTAACGTTAGTTAGCTACCTTAGTTAGCCACAAGATAACTTTAGCTAGCTACGTTAATTTATTTTAAGATAGCTACAGTATTTAACGTTGTTTTTAGTCAACTAACCGACTAGCTATATTTCACAATAAGAAAAAGTCCAGACATAAGTAACGTTAACCAAGTATAACACACTTACCAATATTTTTTTTAGCGCTCTTAGCCACAATTTCGGATCTTTAGAAACTGTTGAACAGATTGAAACAGCACGGTTCTGCTCTAAACGGTTTGTGGCGAAGGGTTTTGAATTTAACAGCAGCGCGCCAAAGGACTACGTCATCAGCATCGCTCCCCTCCTCCCACTGACCCTCTTCCGTGAACAAACTACGCCATCTGTCTGCGGATAACTAATGCTACAATCTTATTGATACTTTATTACTGCAAACTCAAATATTGCAATATCAAGTACAGTAAATCTGATAACCTCATGCAACATACAATTGTAGCTATGCTGTTCAGAACCAATCTACATGATAAAGGACAAAAAGGACAAGACTGATTTGAGGTAGTAGCTGTATTCAAACTGAAAATACAATTTTCCTCACATGTACCCAGGTGTCAGCTACAGTATTGATATTTCCCATTATGCAATGTATTCGCTCTTAACCAGATCTATCATTTTGAAAATGTAAAAAGTCAAATGTAGTTCAATCAACTATCTACCACACAGATAAAAGCGCGAATGTCTTAAATTAACATTTCCCCACTCACTCTGTCAGGCTAAAATATGTGTTTTAGAGCGCACACAATATAATCCAAAATTATGTAACAAACTTGAAAGCACAACAGTTCTCGATGGTCCAACACTGCATCCATTACAATACGTCAATCCACTTCACTCCAGTCAATCACATGTAGTCAAACACACACTACAATATTATGGACACTAACTGTCACATTTTAGTGTTTATTGTTCAGTTACAAAAAAATAGAAACATAAAAATGTAAAAACAAAGCAACTCTCGTACCTATCAACTCTCATAACCTTTGAAACATTTTTAAATACATCTGTAACCACATATCTCCTTCACTGCATTAAACCAAGACAGAACAATCAAGTAAACAAAAAAAGAAAGCACCAATTGTTCAATGCTAGAAGACCGATAAACAATGTAATACTATCCTGGGGACAGAAACTGTCATGTTACTTTCTCTTCATTACTAACGTAGTATCCTGACTCTACAACCGGTTGGCTCCTCTACCTTAGGGGCTTACTTTCTCTTTCTGTCTTGAGAGCAGCGTGGACAATACCTGCAGAGTTAGAAAAAAGGAAATACTCAGTTGTAAACCTTAAAATCCCATCATTATTTCCGTTATGTAAGATACACACTCACCAGCCAGTTTATCAGGTACACCACCCTGTTTATAAAAATGGATCGCTCCTACAGACAGTGAGTCACGTGACCGTAGCTTGCTATATAAAGCCGGCATTCAGTTACTGTTTGATTGAACGTTAAAATTGCCAAAACAAGTGACCTAAGCGATTGAGTGTGGTATGATCGTCATTGCCAGGAGCGTCGGATCCAATATCTTAGAAACAGCTGCCCACCTGAGCTTTTCACGCATGACAGTGTCTGTGGTTTACCGAGAACGGTGTGACAAACAAAAACCTCCAGTCAGCAGCAGTCCTGTGAGCAAAAACAGAGCGTTGATGAGAGGTCGGAGGAGAAGGGCAAGAATCGACAAATAACGGCGCAGTGCAACAGTGCTGTGCAGAACGGCCTCTAGGAATGCACAACTTATCGATCCTTGTCACAGATGGGCTGTTACAACAGACGACCACACCGGGTTCCACTCCTATCAGCTAAAAACAAGAAGAGTGGCTTCAGTGGACACGTGATCACCAACACCGGACAATTGAGGAGTGGAAAAACATCACCTGGTCCAACAAATCCCGGTTCCTGTTGCGTCATGCTGATGGCAGAGTAAGGATTTAGTATAAGCAGTCCATGGACCCATCCTGCCTGGTGTCAACTGCGTACCGCTGTCCAATCTGCAGCAACTGTGTGATGCCATTGCGTCAGCAGGACAAACATCCCTGTGGAATATTTCTGACTTGTAGAATCCATGCCCCAAAGAATTCAGGCTGTTCTAGAGGCAAAGGGTGGTCTGACCCTGTACTAGATGTGTGTATCTAATGAACTGGCCAGTGAGTGTATGTATGGTTAGTCTGTGTCGGTTGGCTGATTCCCTCACCATTTCCCTCTTGGTTTCGTCGTCAGGCCCACGCAGGCAAAGTGGAACCACTCGATGGAACACTGCAAAAACAATCAACACAGGGGTTTGATGAAGTCTGTACACACTGTAGCTTTCAAGACCCAGGATCAACACAACAATATAGGTCAGGTCAGTGCACACACTGGGGGAAACTCAGAGGAGGTTTCTGGGGAAACTCACGTCTGTGTTGTCACAGCCAATCATCTCTCCATAAGACACCTGGTGACACAGGCAGTAGGTGGGCTCATTGGGGTCCACTGGCATGTCCAGAACGTCAGAGGGATGCACATTCCCAAAATTAGCAACTGGAGCAGTGAACTCCCCCCTGACAATGAGAGTTGTGGGTGAGCGCGCGCACACACACACATACAATTAAGGCCAATGAAAGAGTGTCTTCAAGGAAGGAAGTGATAGAGTGCACAATAACAAACATACGGCTGGAGAAGTTTGACTTTCTTCTGTGCACTCTTCGGACTGCCATCTTCATCTGAGCTCTTCACTTTAGACCGAGTTTTAGCCACCTTCTTCTCTTTCAGTCCCCTGGACTCACCTGAAATATCAGAACATAGCTTTAAATATACAGTGAGCTCCAAAAGTATTGGATAAGTTACATTTTTAATTATACAATGACTATGGGGTTCAAGTGCAGACGGTCAGCTTCATTTGAGGGTATTTTTGTCCATATCGGTTGAATCGTTTAGAAATTACAACAGTTGTACATAGTCACCCCCATTTTAGGGGAACAAAAACTGTGGAACAAGTTCACTTATGTGTATTAAAATAGTAAAACGTTTAGTAATTGGTCCCATATTCCTAGCATACAATGATTACATCAAGCTTGTGACTGTACAAACTTATTGGATGTATTTGCTATTTGTTTTGGTTGTTTCAGAATATTTTGTGCCTAATAGAAATGAATGGTAAATAATGCATTGTCATTTTGGAGTCACTTTTAATGTAAACAAAGAATATCATGTTTCTAAACACTCGACATTAAGGTCGATGCTACCATGATTACGGATAGTCCTGAATTGTGAATAAACTGGCCAGTGAGTGAGAATGGTGAGAAATTATGATGCACAAATACACCGCCAAGACATGCTAACCTTTCACCATTGCAATAACAAGGGTGGGGTGTATGATATTTATGCCCCTTTCACTCTTTATTCACGATTCATTCAGGACTATCCGTAATCATGGTAGCATCCACATGAATGTAGAGTATTTAGAAATGTATTATTATTTACAATAAAAGTGACTCCAAAATGACAATACATTTACCATAGTTTTTTCTCTGAATTATCTGATATTTTGAAGTGTGCCAAGATGCTACAAGGCAAACACTCATGAGAAACAGACCCGAACGTACAGACACACACACACACACACTTCAAATACGTACATTTCTTTCCCTTACTGGAGGTGGAATCATAGTCTGTGCTCTCTATCTGCTTCTCCTTCAGGTCGGCCTCAAAGCGGGCCAGGTCTGTGTCCAGTCTCCGGATGTGCTTGTCCACCTAGGGAACAACCACTGCACTTTAGGATTCATTTGACTGACCCACACAGGCTCCAATACAAAGGAAGCACAGAGCTCCAAAGTACTACTACTGACCATCTCATAAGTTTGCATGGCCAGTTGCACTTTGTCATCCCCAAACTCCTTGCTTTTGCTGTACGACTGCTGGATCTGCCTCAGAATAGTAAGCTTCTGTTCAGACGAGAGGGTCCTGGCGTTGGATGTGTAATCCTTTGCCAGGGAGTCTATCTGCCCCTTTAGATCTGAGAGAAAGGTAGATGGGTTGAGTGAGAAGTTTGGATAAGCAATTTTATTGATGCCACTTGTCTGAGAATATCAGCCTTATGTGATGTGTGTTACTGTGTCACTTGTCTGAGAATATCAGCCTTATGTGATGTGTGTTACTGTGTCACTTGTCTGAGAATATCAGCCTTATGTGATGTGTGTTACTGTGTCACTTGTCTGAGAATATCAGCCTTATGTGATGTGTGCTACTGTGTCACTTGTCTGAGAATATCAGCCTTATGTGATGTGTGTTACTTGCTTCCACATAACATGTATTTTTTTAATGAAGTATGTGTATCAAGGGCTTTTACAAGTATGAATGGATCTAAGAAATCCCATGCCTGTGCCCTTCAAAAGCTCAAAATACTTCTATGTAAAGACGCCTCACAGAATTCTAGTGCAGCTTTTGGTCTATATGACCTGACAATGTTTGAAGATTAGATCATTGAATGGTAAATTGTTGAGGACCGTGGACATGAATGTTATGGAGGCTAGACAGATTTCATTTGCATACATTCAACATGGGCAATTCAAATGCACAACTTGTGGGTGGGCTGACTGCTACTTTATTATGCATTGTAAACATGGTTCACACATACTCTGCCGAGTAGTGAATTGGTCGGTAACAGTTGTAGTTAGTGTTATTTCTCACCCTCCGTACGTTGATCCAAGTCCCTCATCAAATTGAAGTTCCTCTGCAGTTCAAATGGCAGGTTCTCTATGCCTGTGGCGAGAAATTAACCATAATTAACTTTTGACTAATAGTCACAAAATACAAACTATTGGTATAACAAATGTATATTCAATTTTTGATGATACTCTAGCTAGGCTATTGCCTAGCAGGCAAAACGACCGTTGGTGTTGCTTAGCTAGGTAGCTATCGGCCTAATTCTCCAAATAAAGCATTCCTTCTTGCAATGCATTGACTAAACATACAGAAAAAAATTAAAATTGATGGCTAAACTATCTAAAATGGCTAAACTATCTAAAACATAAGATTTTTATCTTTAAATCTTTTAAATAGAAAATTAACTCACTGTCCAAATAGTGTTCCAAATACATTCCCGCCGCCATCTTGGAAAATGTAAACAACACAACTTCCGGCGAGGACGTGTTCTTTGGTTTTAACCGAAATCAAATCTAAGTACCGGTATTTTATTGTCAATCGATAATGCATACGGATATTGTATTTGCACCGTGTCAGAGACTGAATGTAATTGATTAAACATACTGTTTATGAAAACTATCTTATAACATATTTGATGTCATTCACAGCCAACAATACTGCAGTAATATAAAAATAAACACAAGATGGGGGTATATGGCAAACAATCTGAAACATTTTATTGTCTCAAGGATTAGTCTTTACAATACATATCCATTTGACCAAAAGACACAAAATGAATTTAAACCAAACAGATAACATTGCAAGGAAAGAATAAAATGTGAAATTGTGATGCTTAATGAGAGTTGAAGTTAGAACATTGCCCTCAACCAGAGCTAGGATCATATTACCATATTCCTAACCTAGAACCAATCATCCACGAGGGCCATGAAACATTTCTGATCCAGTATCTGTGTGGTTAGGGACATCTACCTACTCCAAAAGGGGCTGAGGCTCGGGGCCCTCGAAGGAGGGCCTACTGCAGTGATTTTCAGTCTGAAGGGAGGCAATATTTAACAACGCTAACATGCTCTGCTCAACTTTTGTGAAAATTACTGATCTGTCATGAAAATTAGACCTCTGACTAGCGACAACTGCAAAATAAGTCTTCATAAACATTTTATACATGTTCATTGTCCAACCTCTTCTTTTTTCAGCAGCTTCTTCAACTTATTGAATTTGTTCTTCCCCATTCTCTTCTTGCTCTGCATGGGGGATTTCCTCTGTTTATCGCCCTTTTTCTCAAACCTGCTCCCTTCCTTTGACTGTTTGGTCGTTTCCCCTGTTTTGACTGTGTTGGACTTCTTGAGCTCTCCATCCACTTTCACAGTCCCACCATCCATCTTAGCGATCTTTGCCTTTTTCGGCCCGGTTGGTTTTTCATTCTTTTTCAAGGTGCTTGGGTTTGTTGTTTTCTTGGCGATGCTTTTGGCTGGCTTCCCGTTGGCTGTGGCCTTCTGTGACACAGCTGGCTTGCCAGGGACTGGCTTCTGCTTCTTGGACTTGTTCTTAGACCCTGCTTTAGATGGCCCGTCCTCATCAGAGGAATCAGCTGTAACCTCTACTGCCTCAGATGGCTCGGTTTCCTCTTCTCCGTCTGAAAGTGACAATAACAGGATGTTAGTTTATTATAACACAAGTGATGTTTCCATGACACTGGAAAAAGCATTGTGGTTTATTAGATCCAAGATGACATCTACTTTACCTTTGTCAACTGCTGTGGTTGGGACCGTGTTGGAGAACTTTTTCAGCTTGGCCACAAAGAAACCGTCCATGTTGTGGGAATGAGGATAGAACCGGCGTGAGAGTTTCAGAGAGGGATGGAATCGTCTCTCTTTGAATCTAAATGGAGGAAATATATTTGTTCATATTGCACGAGAAAAGGGTTAGGGGGTACGGGTAAATATCTGGATGAATGTGAAAAATGTGGTGTTCTTTACCTGGTGAAACCTTCTTTGCCAAAGTCCAGTCCAGTCTGGACGAGTTTGACGTTTCTTTTCTTGAGAGCATAGTCCACTACCCACTCGTTCTCCTCCACCTGGTGATGAAGTCAATTACGTAATTTCAGCTATTCTAGTCCAAATGAATTTAACCAGACATTTTGTACATGCACCAACAACAAAAAGTCTACGATAAAGTGAATTGCAATGATTTATTGTAAGTAAAGCCCCACAATTTAGATTGTGTTTATTTGTCATCAGTGTGACACTGTGTACCCACCATTATAGAGCATGTGCAGTACACCAGATAGCCTCCAGAGGGAGACTCAGCATTGACCGAGTCGATGGCCGCCAGGATGAGCTCCTTCTGCAGGTGGGCCAACCGCTGGATGTCAGACTCGTCCTGAGAGACAGGACGTAGGATTAGGAAGACATGAACAGGAAGTTGTCATTAAAGGCCAGTGTATACTGTAAATCTAAAGGCCCGTGTAGTGTATAATAGGTTTTTTCTCACTTTACTTGTCTTCACAGCAGGGTCTTTGGAGATTACTCCTGTGCCTGAGCAGGGAGCATCAAGCAGCACTCTGTCAAACCCCCCCATGACCTGCAAATATAGTAACCAACAGGTTAACATACCATCAATGGGTGTAACATACATACTTATATTGTGTTTATACAGTTCATGTATAAACTGCAAGTAGAGCAAGAACCCCTCTCATTACCTTAGGGAACTGCCTTCCGTCGTAGTTACAGATCATTGAGTTGGTGACTCCCAGACGGTGGATGTTGCCCACCACACTCTTCAGTCTGTCAGCACTGGCATCATTGGCCACAATCACACCTGTGTTCCTCATCAACTGGGCTGTGGGACACACACATATACACAATAAATAAGTTATCCAATACAAAGACAAGTCTTGCCTGTCAAGCCCTCAGATCAGGGGTTCTTCATATTTTTCAGGATCGGGCCCAAATGAGAAATTAAGTGTTATCCTGAGACCGAAGCACATGAAAACATGCCCCCTTTTGAGGGCCCTAAGCGAGATATGGTTGGGGGGCTCCCCCACCTCGCAGGCAAAACATTTGAGTTTTAAAGTTAATTTCCTGCAATTCTACACACTTTGCCATGACTTATGCCATTTTAATATGATATCTCAGTGAGTCTGCATAAAGAAAGTATGCACATTTTCCTACAAGTGGTGTGTTTTCACTAAACTGACTTCTGTGATGACGTAACGTAGTCCACACAAAATGTACTTTCACACTTAAGTTTTCATGTTCCGAATAAATATCTAAAGTTTCCATCACCTTTTCAACTCTGCTGATAGTTCTGTCACAAAAACTGTTGCGTTACACAGAAAATGTGCCTAGTCTGGTCTTGGTACGTGCTCTCTCAGATGCAGTCCGGGTAGGCTAGTCTACATTGGGTTTTTTATGGATGAGAGCGAGAATAGTTTTATTTGTCAAACGGCAGTCATGCATCGATCATTATGTCACCAGAACAAGACCCATGATATTTATTGGAGAGGAGCATCAAGTTCACCACCCTGTGAAGTTGATCCTAACTTATTTCATTTGTAGCCTAATAAATTGCATGGTTTCCAAAGTCACGTTTCCACCGAAATTTCTCGCATAATTAATTTTAGACAAAAAGATCCCACCATGTCGACCGAACAAATGATATGTCGGCATTTATAGTAATATATATATATATATTTATACATTATGACTTTACTCACATAAAAACTGTGGATGGAAACGTGGTTATTGACAGACATAGCAAGAGAAAAACGGCTGCTGCACAACCAAATGTCAAAATGATGTTTTCTTCTATTCTAACTCCCATGTCGCAACACAAGAAAGGCTGCCCTTGATTGTTAGGCTAATTGTAGAGACCAACAGCAGTAAACAGTATTGTGATCATGGTCATTCAACTCTCATTTTTTAACATCCTCACCCATATAGGTGGTCTTTCCCCCGGGAGCTGAGCTCATGTCGAGCACAGTCTCCCCCTCCTGGGGAGAGAGAGCCATGACAGGCAGGAAGCTGGAGGCTCCCTGCAGCATGTAGTGACCAGCTAGGTACTCTGGGGTCGCACCTGGGAACAAGAAAACACAGCTAGGGTATACACGCATCAATTCATCAATGTATACTTACTCATAACACACAGAAAGCAGGATAACAGTAGTAAATAGAGAATTAACATTCTAATCTTTCATAACAATATAAAAAGGTTTCACTGTGCTGGTACTGACCTATGGGTACCGAGGAGTCAAAGATGACCAGGCCCACTTTAGACCACTTCCCCAGAGGATCCAGATTCACCCCTCTGTTGATCAGGGCCTGGGACAAACATACATGTCACTTGGTCAGTCTGGCAGAGGAACAGGCATTACTAATAGCATCCAATTATCCTTTGGTCAATTCCAAATGGACCTTTAGTCTTAATCCTTTCAGAGATACACAAATGCCTAGGGGGTAGGGGTGGATTTGGTGCACCTTTATTTGATCCAACTTGAAATAGATTTGTTACCTGAGCCAAGTCCCTCCTCCTTGTCTTCAGTGTATTGGTCCGAATGGTGACAGGTCGCTGAATTTCATTGGCCTCCAGGAAATCAATCAGCTACAAAGCACATAAAACGAGGGAAGCCTTAGTTCAGCATGATGACAAAACCGTTACAACAAAACGTAACCTTGCATAGTTTCCTGTTCATTTTGTGTTTCTATGACATTTGAGAGAACAAAGCAACGACACATACCTCTGACACTGGGAAGATATCCAGCAGTTTGTCTATGAGGAAATTGTTGTAGCTGTAGTAAGTGGAAAGATCTTTTTTGAGGAGAGAGAGGTACTCTGTTCTCTCTTTCCCCTCCTCTCTCTTGGTTGCAAAGTGAGAGAGAACATCCACGTTGTCCTTTATTCTCTGGTGGATGGTCTGCAGGTCTACAAGCAAAACACCTGCAATCACAGGAGAGAGAAATAAACTCAGTACAGATGGGAGTCCACAGGCACTGATAAAGAACATGTAGCAATGTGTAAACTGGCATAACAAAAAGCAGAACTGTCAAATCTAAGCTTTAAACTGACCCTCTTTTGCTATCTCCTCTGCTCCAGGTAGTATGAATTTGTCCATATCATCTAAATTAGCCTGTACCGTGTCATCTTCATCCATGTCTTCATCTCCACTCTTCCCCTTATTATTATCATCATCATCATCACTCTCCTGGCCCATTGCTTCCTGCAGCTTCTTCTGCTTCCTGGCAGCTCGCTCGATGGGGAGCAGCTGAACGAGGGATGAAAAGAGGAGTACGGAACAGATGATTCAACAGACAAAGATTCAGCACCTTGCTAAAGAACAGTAAGAACTTTGAAGGACGAACATTGTTTTGCTATTTAGAACATGTCCTGGACACATAAATTCAGTGAATAATTTCACATACCTCCTCTCCATCACCGTCTACTTCTCCTTCACTGCTGTCCTCCAATGCACCGTAGTCATCAACCAGGTCATCATCGTCACCATCTCCTTCAATTAGCAGGTTTTTCACTTTATTGTTCTCCCCTCCCTCGTCCTCTTCCTGCTCCCATTGGCTGTCACTGTCGTCCTCGTTATCTGATTGGCCGACCTCACGCTTCCTCTTTGCTGGCTTCAGCCATTCACTGTTTTCATCTGTGAATCCTTGAGAACAGGGGAAACAAACCAATTAAATCCCCATATACATTCATGGCTATTGTATTGAGAACACAGTGAATGGATGGGGCTGTCTGACTCTGGATCCACATGGACTGGGGTGACTTACAAATTAACAGTAACTTACCTTTTTTTGGCTCCTCCTTCTCAATGCTTTCCTTGGGCTTTTTGGTCACTTGAGCTCGCTTCCCAGCTCTACAAAACATCATCATCATCTTCAGCAAAAGTGTGTGACACATTACATAGTGGTTTAAAAAAAGGGATTGACGACATAACATACAAAAGATTACAAACTGACCTTTTCCTGGACCTGCTTGACAGTCGTTTTGGTGCAGTATCCTCTGCAAATGACAAGCATAGTTAGTGAGCATCAACCTCTAAAGCTTCATGTCTCATTCCCAGTCATGGAGCTTTGCTTTAGTGCCACTGTACTCCCAGCAAGTGAAGGAATACTGAGCATGTCTTCAGAAGCTGTATGTTATAATAGCATCCCTCTCACCATCCGTTAAGAACTTGGCCAGCTCAGTCTCTGCTCCTTTCTGCTTCCTGGACTTCCGCCCCGGCCCCTTCTTCACATAAGTGGTGGGATCCAACTTCCTGCCCATGACTGACACCTACACAGGTAGTCTGGAGAGAAGATATAGCTCGTGATCATGTTGGATTTACACACAAAGGCATAGGATCAGAATGGGATTAAAGTAGTCACTAATAACTATGCACTGTTGGCAGCTCTGAAAGATGGTAGCTAGCTATATTCTCAGTAACATGTTGCTCGGAATCTGTTCCGAGAATGTTGCAAATAACAAAATGGTAAATGACGACAAAATCAGCTTAACTTGAAGTGTTTACTGAAAATGCTCCTGAGAACATATCACCTCCTAACTCTGACCAGCACTGACGTGGAGAAATAAAAAGCTATGTGAAATAGAAAAAAGTTGTCTCTAACATCACGGTGTAACATGTAACGTTAGTTATTATAATACGTGGAACGTCCTTTTCACATGACAAATCGGCATTCTCGTCATAAGAATGTTAGGTAGCTATCGAGCTAACTAGTTGACAACTGCTAATGTTAGTACACTTTTCCACGCATGCTAACGTTATCCATCAATGGTATCCCCCTATATTCAAGTATGATGATGTGCCGGTAATTAACTAACGACACGTTGACTTCTTTTAAAAACAGACGAGTTGCATTCTAGAGACAACCCAACATTCATCTCATGATGCTCCTATGAGCGGTAAAGAATGTTAGTTAGCTGGAATTTGATATCACATACGCAGTGTAAGTCCGTCACCGTGACTTGTTCATTCACTTGTGTATGGGACAAACAATCACGGCATTTATCTTTACAACTCTCCAAAACCCACCTTTGCAATAGTTAAAGTATAATGTATTTATTCGATCCTTGATTCCAGTTAACAGATCAAATTTACGCACATGTGGTTTTTTCCTCGCACACGTTGATTCCCGGAAGAAACAACCATGCGTTTCCGGCGCATGTGATATACGAAGGCAAAATGCTCATTTTGTTTCGTGTAGACCTACGTGACAATTTTTCAGTTGGATGCGTAGTCCCGATTAATAATATGTTATTTCCCCGGGACATTGACAATCAGAGAGAATAATAAAAAAAAAATAGATTATATACTGAACAAAAATGGAAACGCAACATGTAAAGTGTTGGTCCCATTTTTCATGAGCTGATGGAAAACAGATAGGAAAACGCTGCACACTGCTGCTCATGCTCCCAGGTGATATTTATAACAACGTTTCGACCCTTAAGTCTTCATCAGGCATCCATATCCCAGGTGGGGGTGGAAGGTTCTACATATATAGGGGTAGTACTCAGTGACATCACTTCCTAAAACAGGTGGTAAAAAATGTACAACATAGGTTCACAATATTAACATTCAATGTATCAAAATATGTGATCAATATTTACTGTAATATACATACACATACAATATTAAATTAGGATGAAAAAATATATAATTTGAACATTTTGAAACTGAAATAAAAGATCCCAGAAATGTTCCATATGCACAAAAATAGTATTTATCTCAAATGTTGTGCATAAATTGATTTACATCCCTGTAAGTGAGCATTTCTACTTTGCCACGATAATCCATCCATCTGACAGGTGTGGCATATCAAGAAGCTGATTAAATAGCATGGCCATTACACAGGTGCACCTTGTGCTGGGGACAATAAAAGTCCACTAAAATGTACAGTTTTGTCACATAACACAATACCATAGATGACTCAAGTTGAGGGAGCAATTGGCATGCTGACTGCAGGAATGTCAACCTGAGCTGTTGCCAGAGAATTTAATGTTAATTTCTCTATCATAAGCCAGGTCCATAGTGGTTTTAGAGAATCAGAATGTCCAACAGGCCTCACAACCGCAGACCACACGTAACCACGCCAACCCAGGACTTTCACATCTGGCTTCTTCACCTGCGGGATGGTCTGAGACCAGCCACACGGACAGCTGATCAAAGGGGGTTTGCACAACTGAAGAATTTCTGCACAAACTGTCAGAAAACATCTCAGGGAAGCTCTTCTGCGTGCACATAGTCCTGCAATTCAGCATCGTAACCAACTTCAGTGGGCGAATACTCACCTTCGATGGCCACTGGCACGCTGGAGAAGTGTGCTCTTCATGGATGAATCCCGGTTTCAATTGTACCGGGCAGATGGCAGACAGCATGTGTGGGCGAGCGGTTAACTGATGTCAACGTTGTGAACAGTGCCCCTTGGTGGTGTGGGGTTATGGTATGGGCAGGCATAAGCTACAGACAGTGAACACAATTGTATTTAATCAATTGCAATTTGAATGCAGAGGTACCGTGACGAGATCCTGAGGCCCAATGTCCTGCCATTCATCCGCAGTCATCACATCAAGCTGAAAATGTCCCTGTACTTCCTTGGTCTGCCTGCATACTCACCAAACATGTCACCCATTGAGCATGTTTGGGATGCTCTGGATCGACATGTACAACATGTTCCAGTTCCCACCAACATCCAGCAACTTCGCACAGCAATTGAAGAGGAGTGGGACAACATTCAACAGGCCACAACCAACAGCCTGATCAACTCTACCAGATACTGACTCATTTTCAGATCCAGGCTCCTACCTTTTTTTAAAGTATCTGTGACCAACCGATGCATATCTGTATTCCCAGTTATATGAAATCCATAGATTAGGGCCTAATGATTTTATTTAAATTGACTGATTTCCTTACATGAACTGTAACTAAAATCTTTTAAACTGTTGCATGTTCCGTGTTCAAGGGAGCGAAAATAATGTAGAAAAACGAATGTCTCAAAATTTAAATGATTTTTCAAAGTGTGAATTAACAGTTACAAAGAACAATAAATACCAACCAAGCACCACACGACTTTATTGCGGAGACGTTTCGTTCTCCTTCAATGACACTCACAGACGGTAGTTTTATTACACGCAAATAAGCGCCACCAACCATTACACACACACACCTCAGCTTTGCTTGCAGTGAGGAGCTAGCTCAAACCTACAGTATATGTTGGTTGCTGGCTTGTTGATTTTCTTGCTTCTGGTGACCCGACCAGCGTTCAATATAATTATCGAACGACCGTTTAAAAAAAAATGTTTCGAACGACCGTTTGAAAACTGATATTGTTGTTTTTTGTAAATTGATAAAACGTCATCATTTCGTTCGCTAACGTATCCCACTTTCCCAACTCACTGTTTAACCAAATATAGTAACGTTAGCTAGCTATCTCTACTTTATGTGATTTGCTCGACCACAACTTGTAAACAACAATATGCCTAGAAACGCCCGCAAAAAGGAAGATGTCAAACGAGAGAGAAAAGGGAAAGTTAGCATAGAATCAAAGGGAACAGTTACAGTAATCAACCGAGGACAAGAGAAAGTTAAACGTAAACCGCCAGTAAAACCACCGGCCAAGTTGCCCGTGAAGCAGCAAACGAAGCCAGTAAAAAAAACAGGTGGTCGGGGCCTTGGGAAAGCAGGGGCTAGACGTTTGGGTCAGCTATTGAAGCGTGCAATCCAAGAGAGGAAGAATGTTACAGGAAACGAAAAAGTGCCTTTGCCAAGTGAGTGATCTAGCTAGCCAATTTCTTTAGGTTGTTCAATATTTGCTTGCGCATCATATTGCAGCAAATTCGGGGGGTTGCCCGCATTCCCAGGTAGCACAAACCCACAGAGTTTTGTCTTTAAACAAACCTCTGGCCGGTGTGGGCTAGAGGTGGATGCTAACGTTACCTGGGAACCGGGGCCAGGATGGCATCTTGTCAACTCCTAGCTGTTACACGAAGAGATCGGAACATTTTGACGAGGTCACTTGGTTTTGGGTCAAGGTTGCTACACTACCCCCATCCTTCAGAGAGCACATTCTTGTGCTTCACTACAGTTAATTGCGGCGCCTGCACTCTTGATGACTGCAACCAGGGGGTATCTAATTTCTAACACAAATGCCGCAAAGTCAGGGGGTAGTCACAAATGGGTCTTGTACCCAGGACTGTCAACCCAACACACCTGGTGCGCCAAGACATCCAAAGCTCTTGACCAGGTCGCTAGGTGTTGGGTTAAGGTCACTACAATATCTTAATGATTTTCAAAAAGCAATTTTGAAGTATGTGATGTTTGTGTCAAATAAAATATTGAATAACTAATGAGTGTATCCCCATCTTCATCTCAATCTGTATCCAGCGACCCCAGTTCGCCTGTTCAAGTACCAGGCAGAGGCTGCATCTGCACCCAAAACCAACGATGCAAGGCGTGTGGCTACCCGGGTCTCCCAGCTCATCCTTCGGGTAGTCTCCCAGTGCAAGCACCGGGGTGGCATCTCCATGGTGGACCTCAAGCATGCCCTGGCTGCTGGTGGCTATGATGTCACCAAGAACAATACCCGTGTGAACTTAGCTGTGAAAGGCCTGGTGAGGAAGGAGACACTGGTGCAGACTACTGGAGTTGGTGCATCTGGGTCATTTAAACTCAACAAGGTAACTGTTTAAGTAATACATTTTTGTCTGTGTTTTTTTTGTTTTAGCTCTTTGGCAGTTTGATTTTCCACTGGCTCGTTTCACCTGAGTAGGAAGCAAATTGCACCACGGTGCATACTTCATTGATAAAAAGGTGCTCAAGTTGTCATTGTCAAACCACAACCAGTTATTTGGGAATTTGAATTATGCAGATGTTTCTCTCGTCTCCTGTTCTAAAAACTACAGAAACTGACGTATGAGAAGAGAGTTAAGACAAGAGCCATGAGAGACCTTGAAGCAGCTGAGAGGGCCAAGCAGAAAGACCGTGCAAATGTCGAGAGAGCCAAGCAGAGAGAACGTGCAGTAGTTGAGAGGGCCAAGCAGAAAAAAGGGATTTTGAAGCCAGCAGCAGAGAAAGGAAAGGCCTTGAAACCAGGAGCAAAAACTACTAAACCAGCAGGAAAAGCTCTGAAACCAGGAGCAAAAACAACTAAACCAGCAGGAAAAACAGCTCAACCAGCAGTCAAGAACAAAACAGTTGTTGGAAAAGGTCAAAGGGAAATAGGAGATAGACCAAAACAAGTCGGCAAAAGCCACAAACCAGCAGGACAAGCATCAAAATCACCAGCCAAGGTCCAAAAAACAGGCTACAAAGCCCCTAAACCTGCAGGAAAGTCCTTGAAAGTAGCCAATAAGAAAACTCGTAAAATGGTTGTAACCCGCAATACAAAGCCACGGATATAGTGACCTGGGGTTGCTAAAAGACGTGCTTCCTTGTGGAAACGGACTGAGTATGGACTAAAATAATAATATGTCCATAGTAGATTTGTCAAATTACCTTACCTTACGTATGACTGTTATATTTTGTCAATGTAATAAAAACCAATACAATGTTACTCACAAATTACATGTACACTACCATTCAAAGGTTTGGGGTCACATAGAAATGTCCTTTAATCAGAACAGTTTTCAGCTGTACTAACATAATTGCAAAAGGGTTTTCTAATGATCAATTAGCCTTTTAAAACAAACTTGGATTAGCTAACACAATGTGCCATTGGAACACGAGTGATGGTTGCTGATAATGGGCCTCTGTACACCCATGTAGATATTCCATAAAATATCTGCCGTTTCCAGCTACAATAGTCTACACTATATTTCTGATCAATTTGATGTTATTTTATTTATAATGGACAAAACATTTGCTTTTCTTTCAAAAACAAGGACATTTAAGTGACCAAAGTTTTGAACAGTAGTGTATATTGAGTGATTATTTGACCAGTATTACATGAAAACATGATGTTTGTCCCCATCATGTGTTAAATTGTTTTGTTCCCTAGTCTCTTTGACAAGGAACAACAGAAACCAGAGGACAAACTATACAGATTATTTCCACTGTATAACCATGGGAACAATGATGCACTGGATACATGTACAAAAAAACAAGTAGGAAGACCATATTTGGTGCCAAGTCCTTACAGATGGTGTATTCAAAACAGTATTCATTTCATATTGAAACAACCTTAATTAAGACATGTAAAATACCATATTTTACACACAATACATACACCCATAGTATCGTACAAATCCACAGGAGGTAATTGGTGAAATGGACCGTTTCTGTACAATGTTCCTTGACTGAACGTGACTGTCCAATCCATTTCTAGTCCCTGTAAGACAATGTTCATGTTGACAACCTTTTTAGCTGGAGCAGCAGTGCGCTGTCAACTTCATCACAACACGCCCCAGACCTCCTCAAAGGCAGAGCACATCTTGGCACAGGTGAGGGCAGCAGAGAGAGGGTAGTTACTGATGGAAACAGTCTTCTCTGTGTAGTCCACATTCACCTAAGACAGGAGAGGACAAGCAGAGAGAGGGTAGTTACTGATGGAAACAGTCTTCTCTGTGTAGTCCACATTCACCTAAGACAGGAGAGGACAAGCAGAGCTCAAACCAATGCATAATCAATCAAATGTATTTATAAAGCCATTCTTACATCAGCTGATGTCACAAAGTTCTGTATAGAAACCCAGCCTAAAATCCCAAAACAGCAAGCAATGCAGGTGTAGAAGCACGGTGGCTAGGAAAAACTCCCTAGAAAGGCCAAAACCTAGGAAGAAACCTAGAGAGGAACCAGGCTATGTGGGGTGGCCAGTCCTCTTCTGGCTGTGCCGGGTGGAGATTATAACAGAACATGGCCAAGATGTTCATAGATGACCAGCAGGGTCAAATAATAATAATCACAGTGGTTGTCAAGGGTGCAGCAAGTCAGCACCTCAGGAGTAAATGTCAGTTGGCTTTTCATAGCCGATCATTCAGAGTATCTCTACCATAGAGTTGAAAACATAGCCGCAGACAGAACAGTTCAAACTGGAGCAGCAGCACATAATCATTTACCAAATTCCAGCTCCTTTTTAAATTGGTAGAGAATAAAATCAACCAATATCTACATTTCTAACACACACTACCTACATCAACAGTACCTAAATCAGCTTCTGCCCCAGAGAAGTAGGATGAAGATGCCCCAAAACACTGATCTAAGGTCTGTAATGAGGGAGGGTAAGTGAAGCTGATCCTGGATCGGTGCACACGGGCCATTACCCTAGAGCCTTAAGCTAAACTCACCGCTCCGTGTGCAAATGCTCCGACCACCACAGTGGCGGGCCCATCCTCTGGTACCACGGTGCGGGCACCCACTGCCTCCCCAGAGGAGAAGGAGGTACAAATACGGGGGCAGCCAGGGGGCAGGTGGTCTGACACAGGGTTCTTGATGAGCTTCAGCAGGCGCTGGGGGCCGTCAGCCGCCCTCACACTCAGCTTGTGCAGGAGCTGGACTAGGAAGAGACATAAATACAAGTGGGATGAAATGAGAGAGGGAGAAATACAGTACAATAGAGGGGTAGGAGAGGAGGATGGTAGGAGAGAAGGTATTTTGAGAATTTCAGCAGAACCTAGCAGGCTTACCCATGAGGCCACAGAAGCGGTTGAAGGTTCGGGGGATGCGTGTCTGTGGGTTGATCTCAATCAGGGCGTTCCTCTCTGTGTGGATGTAAACCTGCAGGAGACCTGCCCTGTTCAATGGACTGTCCATCAGCATCAACAAACACTGGGGGGGAACAATTACAGGATATGGCTGGGTTAGAGGAGCGAAGAAGAAAGATGACTGGTATTCCAGGGTCAAAGTGAAAATGACAGCTTACCTGATGTGTAATGTCAGGTCGAATCTTCCCTGGGTCCCGTCCACTTTTGATGATCATGCCCTTGTGTTGGTCACAGTTCAGCAGTTCAAATGTCTTGCCAACCTGAGGGGAAAGAGTACAACATGATTAACATCCTTCTTTGATTATGGTGCAACTTCCATGCCCACTATTTAGAACAGGGTTTTCCAAACTTGGTCCTGGGGGCACGTTTTTGTTTTTGCCCTAGCACTACACAGCTGATTCGAATAATTAAAACTTGATGATGAGTTGGTTATTTGAATCAGCTGTGTAGTGCTAGGACGAAAACCAAAACGTGTACACAGGGGGGGCCCAGGACCGAGTTTGGGAAACCCTGCTTTAGGACATGGATCAGTGGGCCTGCAGGCAGGTGCTAACTAATAACACATAGTTTCATTCAGTCACAAAACACAGTTATCGTGCAGAATGCAATATTCATATCACAAATCTACCAGGTAAGTCTGGTTGAACAGGAAGCTATCTAAATTGTTTACATCCAATAACGCAGGAAGTAAGAGACCCAGCTAACATTAGCTTTAACGTTAAGTTTCCCAACACAGCAGTTGGGTGGCGGAGGTGAATAGCAAAATACTCGTCTTTACCTTCACTGTTTCCAGCGTTGCCCCCTCTAAAATAACTACTAGTCGCCTTTCCACCATGCGATCGTGCAGGCTACGCATATGTTTGGCTGGTTTGGGTTCATATTCGTCTAAATGCTCAAGACCACGCTTATCACAACTGTGGGCTTCCATGTTGCTTCGGGATGGTAGTCGCCGGAATAACGCGTCATACTGATGGAGTTTTGCCAAGGTTCTACCCCTCATTTGAATAATTATGCAGCAGGCGGCCGTCTATGGCGGCAGATTGACGAAGACTGCATTTTCTGAGCTAAACTGACAAATACGTACCTCTAACAACAGATAAAAGCTCACATAATTCTGCCGAAAATCAATGACAGTTTATCTCAACCAGTGGCATATGGGCTTTTTAGGTGAGCGCTGATGCCGCCCTGTGATAAGCAGTGCCCACTTTGTCAAAAGGTAGGGACGCGAAAATATCTATCATGTCCAGTCCCAGCCGCCTCTCCAGGGTGATGTTGGAGAGACGTATCGCTGCAGAGCTCCACCAACATTCAGTCAAAACACGAATCTAACGTAAATCATGTAGCAGATATAGCATATGGTAGAAAGAGTATGTGGCCTTTTCTGTAGCTTTCAGGCCGGAGATCAAATGTATGACAATGTAGGAAGGAAACGTTTTACATTAGGTTACTTCAATCAAATAGCCTACACTAAATAGCGCCCAATCACTAGTCCTACCCGCTTACCTGTCCACAGTTTTGACCTAGCTATTAGAAACATGTTGTTTAACAATCACATATTACATGTATACGTTATTACTCCATAAGAAATACAACTCCCTTCACATTAAAAAATCAACTTTATTTTGTAAAATTATCAGCCCTATATCTATGACCGCACCTCTGATTCAGAGGGATTGGGTTAAATGCGCAAGACACATTTCAGTTGAATGCATTCAGTTGTAAAACTGACTAGATATCCCCCTTTCCCTATTCATTTACATCCACACACTTCATACACACTTTTTCAACACTGTTTGTGTCTTTGGCACCATCTAAACTGGCAGACACACTCTCCTCTACATTTAACAAAGGTAAGCAGACCTGAACCTCCAAACATAACTAATAGTATCCTTATGGATAACAAGGTGCTTGTTACATACTGCAGTTTTAAATAAAACACAGACGATGTGCATAGTTTTATCTCAGAACCCAGAAACAAATCTCCCATGCACAGGATGTCACAAGAGACTGGATGGATGTGCCTAATGATGGATGTGCCTTCTTAAAGATCTGACCCTTTTTTTTTTATGTTTGCCTAAAATGACATACCCAAATCTAACTGCCTGTAGCTCAGGACCTGAAGCAAGGATATGCATATTCTTCATACCATTTGAAAGGAAACACTTTGAAGTTTGTGGAAATATTCAATTAATGTAGGAGAATATAACACATTAGATCTGGTAAAAGATAATACAAATAAAAAAACATGAATTTTTTTTTGTACCATCATCTTTGAAATGCAAGAGAAAGGCCATAATGTATTATTCCAGCCCAGACGCAATTTTGATTTTGGCCACTAGATGGCAGCAGTGTATGTGCAAAGTGTTAGACTGATCCAATGAACCATTGTATATCTGTTCAAAATGTTGTTTCAAGACTGTCCAAATGTGCCTAATTGGTTTATTAATACATTTTCAAGTTCATAATTGTGCACTCTTCTCAAACAATAGTAAGGTATTATTTCACTGTAATATCTACTGTAAATTGGACAGGACAATTAGATTAACAAGAATTTAAGCCTTCTGCCCATATCAGATATGTTTATGTCCTCAGATTATTATTTTTTCGTTACTTACAACCTCATGCTAATCATATTAGCCTACATTAGCTCAACCGTCCCGCTGGGGGGGGGCACACTGATCTGTTTAAATCACAGTCTTGTGTGTTCATCAATGGCTCTGCATTTTTTGTTTGGTAGGAGATGTTACTGTAGATCTGTAGGTCAGCATGTCCCTAAGAGGTGCTGCTGGGGTTTGTTGGGGCAGGAGAGGGTCGTAGGGCAGAGGTTAGAGTACCCACAGATGACAGTAACCAGAAAGGAAGGTTCAAAGGGCATGAACTCGTGGTACGGGTCAGAGTCGCAGTTGATCTGAAAGAAGATAAAATCAATACAATTATAGGAAATAAAACATCCATTCGTAGGACCTTCATATGCATGTTAAAGTGAACCTTTTAGACATCTGCAATTGTTGTTGTTTTACTTTTGTTATCCTTACCTGAGTGAATGAAGTAAGGAACAGATGAGTGTGAGAGAGGCCTGAGAGAGAGGAGTCGCCAGGATACTTCTTCAAACTCTGATTGTAAGCCTGAGACACAGAGAGTAAAGAATAAAGAGGGAGAAATAAGTAGATAAAGCATTGACAAACATAGTATGCCTCTGATACCAACCAAAACATAGTATGTCTCTGATACCAACCAAAACATAGTATGCCTCTGATATCAACCAAAACATAGTATGTCTCTGATATCAACCAAAACATAGTATGCCTCTGATACCAACCACAACATAGTATGTCTCTGATATCAACCACATCATAGTATGCCTCTGATACCAACCACAACATAGTATGCCTCTGATACCAACCACAACATAGTATGTCTCTGATATCAACCAAAACATAGTATGCCTCTGATACCAACCACAACATAGTATGTCTCTGATACCAACCACAACATAGTATGTCTCTGATATCAACCAAAACATAGTATGCCTCTGATACCAACCACAACATAGTATGTCTCTGATATCAACCAAAACATAGTATGTCTCTGATATCAACCAAAACATAGTATGTCTCTGATATCAACCAAAACATAGTATGTCTCTGATATCAACCACAACATAGTATGTCTCTGATACCAACTACAACATAGTATGTCTCTGATATCAACCAAAACATAGTATGCCTCTGATACCAACCAAAACATAGTATGCCTCTGATACCAACCACAACATAGTATGTCTCTGATACCAACTACAACATAGTATGTCTCTGATATCAACCAAAACATAGTATGCCTCTGATACCAACCAAAACATAGTATGCCTCTGATACCAACCACAACATAGTATGTCTCTGATACCAACCACAACATAGTATGCCTCTGATATCAACCAAAACATAGTATGTCTCTGATATCAACCACAACATAGTATGCCTCTGATACCAACCAAAACATAGTATGTCTCTGATACCAACCAAAACATAGTATGTCTCTGATATCAACCACAACATAGTATGCCTCTGATATCAACCAAAACATAGTATGCCTCTGATATCAACCACAACATAGTATGTCTCTGATACCAACCACAACATAGTATGTCTCTGATATCAACCAAAACATAGTATGTCTCTGATACCAACCACAACATAGTATGTCTCTGATATCAACCAAAACATAGTATGCCTCTGATACCAACCACAACATAGTATGTCTCTGATATCAACCAAAACATAGTATGTCTCTGATATCAACCAAAACATAGTATGTCTCTGATATCAACCAAAACATAGTATGTCTCTGATATCAACCACAACATAGTATGCCTCTGATACCAACCACAACATAGTATGTCTCTGATATCAACCAAAACATAGTATGCCTCTGATACCAACCAAAACATAGTATGCCTCTGATACCAACCACAACATAGTATGTCTCTGATACCAACCACAACATAGTATGCCTCTGATATCAACCAAAACATAGTATGTCTCTGATATCAACCACAACATAGTATGCCTCTGATACCAACCAAAACATAGTATGTCTCTGATATCAACCAAAACATAGTATGTCTCTGATATCAACCACAACATAGTATGCCTCTGATACCAACCAAAACATAGTATGTCTCTGATATCAACCAAAACATAGTATGTCTCTGATATCAACCACAACATAGTATGCCTCTGATACCAACCACAACATAGTATGTCTCTGATATCAACCAAAACATAGTATGTCTCTGATATCAACCAAAACATAGTATGTCTCTGATACCAACCAAAACATAGTATGTCTCTGATACCAACCAAAACATAGTATGTCTCTGATACCAACCACAACATAGTATGTCTCTGATATCAATCAAAACATAGTATGTCTCTGATACCAACCAAAACATAGTATGTCTCTGATACCAACCACAACATAGTATGCCTCTGATATCAACCAAAACATAGTATGCCTCTGATACCAACCAAAACATAGTATGTCTCTGATACCAACCAAAACATAGTATGCCTCTGATATCAACCAAAACATAGTATGCCTCTGATACCAACCAAAACATAGTATGTCTCTGATACCAACCACAACATAGTATGTCTCTGATATCAATCAAAACATAGTATGCCTCTGATACCAACCAAAACATAGTATGCCTCTGATACCAACCAAAACATAGTATGCCTCTGATACCAACCAAAACATAGTATGTCTCTGATATCAACCAAAACATAATATGTCTCTGATATCAATCAAAACATAGTATGTCTCTGATATCAACCAAAACATAGTATGTCTCTGATATCAACCAAAACATAGTATGTCTCTGATATCAACCAAAACATAGTATGCCTCTGATACCAACCACAACATAGTATGCCTCTGATACCAACCAAAACACAGTATGTCTCTGATACCAACCACAACATAGTATGCCTCTGATATCAATCAAAACATAGTATGCCTCTGATACCAACCACAACATAGTATGCCTCTGATAACAACCAAAACATAGTATGTCTCTGATACCAACCAAAACAACTAAGGTGCTGAAATTGAAATAGCCTAGATACCCTAGAATAGATTTGGAATCCCAAAAACTGACCTGTAGTGCGATCTGCAGAGCAGAGTACTGCACCCACATCTCCTGCTGCTGTGCTGGTGACAGCGAGAACGCCCCCTCTCTCCCTGGTCCCTCTGTCATACTCAGGTACTGGTACCGCACACACTCTGCTATGGACCTGGGAGACACACTCTGAGAATGGACTAAAGCACAGGGTGAACAGTCAGGGCACACACATGGATCATGTATAAACCTAAACACACATGGATCATGTATAAACCTACACACACATGGATCATGTATAAACCTACACACACATGGATCATGTATAAACCTACACACACATGGATCATGTATAAACCTACACACACATGGATCATGTATAAACCTACACACACATGGATCATGTATAAACCTACACACACATGGATCATGTATAAACCTACACACACATGGATCATGTATAAACCTACACACACATGGATCATGTATAAACCTACACACACATGGATCATGTATAAACCTAAACACACATGGATCATGTATAAACCTAAACACACATGGATCATGTATAAACCTACACACACATGCATACACACAAATAAACATGTGCAAAATGCAAACTCTGCACATAATTTCATTAACTGCATTACAATCATAGAGTAATTCATTGAGACTATTTGCCTTACTGTTGGGAAGAAGGAGATGGAGAATATCTTTGGCCATCAAAGATCCCAAAACCCCAAAGTTGATGGCCCTGACACAAAAACATGCAAATACTCAACAAAACACGCCTTTGAGGGATTTGATTATTTATCTCAATAAGACTACTTGGTTATTCATAGTTTTTTATGTGATAGTAAAAATATGAGTTTGGGTTACCTGGGATAGGTAGGGTGGAAGAGAGGCTGGACAAACATCCCTATGGGAAAGACTAGCTCATTGCCGGAGATAAATGGAGTGAGGGACCAACTGGAGGAGAAGATGGAGAGAATCCTCAATTCTCATATTCACATATTAATAACACATATCTACCCAAACCAAATCACATAGACTTTTCATGACAACTGGGCTCTCACATATCATCTCCTTCAGCCTGGGAAAAGAGTTTGCTTGGTCTCTGGCGCTGGAGGGAGAGAGACTGGATGTAGTTGGAGAAATACATGTGTTCGTCAATTGTCACCTATTAATTAAATAAATGGGGGAAAATTAACTACCAGTATGTATATAGTACAATGTATTATCATCACTGGTAATATGATTCATTAGTGATATTGATTAAGAAATCCTATATCTTATTGGCAATGTAGACTAGTTCCACTACAATAAAATACTATACCTTTGAATACAGTTGGTTGAGTTCAGCTTCACTGAAAATGTTGTTTTTAGTTGAAAGTCTTGGAGTTAGAGACTGAATCTGGGAAAACACAGATTGTACATTTCAAGTGGACAATGAATACACAGTTGTTTTTAAATAAGGGTTCCAGTAAATTACATCCACTGTTGACTTTTTACCTTATTCAAAACAGACATGCGAGACTCCTCATCTCTCCACCTGAGATCAGGTAGTTTGGACTTGATGGAGGAATAGACATTCTGAATCAGCTCCTCTGCCTAGAGGAAACAGATAGTACAATTTCAACACACTTATCATGTAATAACACATTTATGAAGTAGTTATCTTGTATTTTGTTGCTAAAAATAATATTTCTTGAAGATTTTCACATTTGAAAATCATAAATACTGTAGTTCACATAAATACAATTAATCAATACATTTGAGTTCATAATTACATAACATGATTTACAAATGTAACAGCCTATGGGAGGCTAATAATCTTATTTATTTGAGTTATGTTTAGATTTTTTTTTAAATATAAATTGTATTCGATCAAAATATTTTTTTATAGTCATAATGCATCTTGTCTTCCAAATGTTACACCCTGAAAGACTTATACATACATCAAAAAATATACTTCTCATCAGAACCCATATTTCTTTAGTTCTGTAGCAGTTCAGAGGGGTTGGATTAAATGCAGAAGACACATTTCAGTTGAATACATTCAGTTGGACAACCGACTAGGTATCCCCCTTTTACTAAAATGTGTTCTAAACTCTTCCTCATGACAATTAGGCCTAGGACACAATTAACTTTTTCTATTTATATTTTGTTGCTGCTATTCTTCATCACACATTTCACACACTACATCCTCTTCTGTCTTTGCTTTCTCTATGCACACACACACACACAGACACAAAAACACACACACAGAGACACACAGACACAAATCACACACACACACACAGTGCCTCTCACCTCTGTGTATGCGGTGTTCTCTCTCAGTATGTGTTTTAGTACCGTGTCAAACCCTTTCTCAGTCTGCAGAACACACTGCCTCCAGCGAGGGACATCCTGAGAGAGGCAAGTAGCAATGAACTACAAGTCCCAGACAATATAATCACTCCAAGCCAGTGTTATTCAACTACAAGAGCAAGCTGGGAAATGTAGTCCATATTCAGTTACCTCCTCTGTAGTCCCCAGAGCTAAGGAGAAGTTCCTCTCTGTCTGAGTGAACCTGGAGTCCAGCGCGGGTATGACAGTGTGGAGGAGACTGAGGACCATGAAGGTGTGAAGAGGGCCACTAAACAGAAAGATGGACAGGCACCAAACAAACGTGTACTGATTACTATACACCATGCTGTAAGTAACAGAGGTAGCTTGTGTGATGAGAAACCTTGTTATATTGGTTACTGTCTTTTGCATGATATTTTTGATGGATATAAAGTACCTGCCACTCAATTCATGCTTGTTCAGCCATTTGCCGATGATGCGGGACATGTGGACTATGTAAGGGAGGTTGTGCAGGAGGACGTGATCCGATTGGCTAACAGGGTGGGGATGGAAGGTGGTCTGTAGACAGCTCAGCCAATCAATGGCAGGGGCCAGGGTCTGTTCACAAAATAAGAAAGATGCATTCTGTATAGGGAAATACAGGTACACATATACAATAGCTCTATGAGTTAGTGAAGCTTAGGGTAAAGGGAGAGAGAACTAGACACACACACACTCACACATAAGTACATACACACAACCGCACCTGTAGCTCTTTGATGGTGATGCGCTGGTACAGCAGCCCCTGTTGCAGGCGATGCGGCAGAGGAGAGGCAGCTACAGCCAGTTCAGAGGACAGAGAGATAAACAGGCCTATATGGAGAATGGTGCTGCTGGAGGGAGAGCCCAACAGGGCCAGCAACCTCTGATACGAGGCCAGGAACAGACGCAGGATCTGGGGGGAAAAGAGAGAAATAAAGAGCAGGAGCAGAGGGGATGAGAGACATAATGCCAAATGTTGACATCAGCAGATAGATGATATACTATAGAACCGATATAGACTTAGTGTACCTGGGTGTTAGCTTTGGACTTCTGAGTCTTGCTGCTCCATTCAGTAGGTATCTGAAAATCCGGCTGATCAATCTATAGAAAAAAAGTATATGCTATAAATGTATAGTGGATGGGGAAGTTACCCTTTATGTAAAGCTCCAGTGAAAAGTGCTGTATGAATATAATCCATTACTGTATATACTGTAGAACAACCATTAGGTATTTCACTGCCCCAGAACCCCAGTCTAACTGACCTGTATGTATCGCTTGTCTCCTTGAGTGTCGTTAGGATCCTTGCCCACATAAACACTAAAGAATGGGAAGGTGCCATAGTCTCTCATCAGTAGAGACAGAGTGGAGTTGAAATCTGTCTGGTTCCACCGGCCTGATACAGCCCAGCCACCCAGCTTAAGGGGGGGGGGGGGGGTAAAGAGAGAGAGAGGGAAATAGTTTTTACCATAAGGGTAGAGAAGGTGTGATCAGTCACCATACCCCACCAATCTATTCCAGGGATCTGACCTTGTGGACTAGCCTGAGGAAAGGTTCTGGCCCGGCGGACTCTGTGGGGCCAGTGTCCATACAGGAACGGTAGAACATACAGGCCTTCTGCTTCGCTGAGTTACCCGGGCTGGAGCGGTCCTCAGCTTCTGACAGAGGAACATTTTATCAAAGTTTCATTGTGAGGATAAAAGGTCCAGAACCCCAGTCCAGTCCAGTCCAGTCCTGTTATGGAAACGGTTTCAGCAGTTCTATTTAAATGGTTGTCCTAAAGAACAGGTACAAAATCTACAGAGGATAAACACATTTTTAGATTCTCACCCAAAATCTCCCTCATTGTCAGCAGTAGTGCAGTCTGTCTGTCTGGCATTCTGTCTGCTGGAGCCTTTTCTATTATGTCCGTGCCTGTCTCTCTCTCCTTCCTCCCTCTTTCTCTCTCTTTCTCTGCCTGTGCTGCCCTGCTCTTGTGGCCCTGTGGGTGTAGGGGCATGCCCTTGCCCCTCTGTCTCCCCCTGTTGGACAGAGACGCCCCTTCAGACCCACAGGGAAACAGGAAGTAGTCACAGGGCTGAGAGAAGGGGTCGACTGAGATGGAAAGACGGGCGGTAGCCCTCTGACAAGCCGGGGAGGTACATGGAGGAGAGGCTGGCGGTGTGCTCTCTGGTGGGAGGTGCTGCTGGGAGTAGTAGGCCAGGCCCACTATGGAGGCACAGAAGGAGGATGCCAGGAGGAAAAGAAGGAGTACGCAGTGACGTGTCCACACCCAGGGCTTCACCTCCTCTTCAGACGGGGGCTGGGGCTCAGGGAGGGTATCAGGCTGGGGTAGGAGCTGGGGCCCAGGAAGGCTATCCGACTGAGTCAGGGGCTGGGGAACGGTATCAGGCTGGGGTAGTGGCTGAGGCTCAGGGAGGGTATCAGGCTGGGGTAGGAGCTGGGGCCCAGGAAGGCTATCTGGCTGAGGCCGGGGCTGGGGCTCAGGGAGGGTATCAGGCTGGGGTAGGAGCTGGGGCTCAGGAAGGCTATCCGGCTGAGGCTGGGGCAGGGGCTGGGGAAGGGTATCAGGCTGGGGTAGTGGCTGGGGCTCAGGGAGGGTATCAGGCTGGGGTAGGAGCTGGGGCTCAGGAAGGCTATCCGGCTGTGGCTGGGGCAGGGGCCAAGGCTGGGGAAGGGTATCAGGCTGGGGTAGGAGCTGGGGCCCAGGAAGGCTATCCGGCTGAGGCTGGGGCAGGGGAAGGGTATCAGGCTGGGGTAGTGGCTTGGGATCAGAGAGAGGATGTAGTTGGTACTGGAGCTGAGGCTCAGAAAGGGTATTAGATGGGGGCTGCAGCTCACAGTCAATCTAAACAAAATTGAATGATAGTCAGTTTCATATCAGGATTATCATGATACACATTTCTGCTTCATTTAAGACTAATTTGACATGACAGGCTTATAACCTATCTTGTCCTCTATATACATTTAATTAATGCTGCATTAAAAACAGGAATACAACTTGAAATGTACAGTATGAGGCGCAGGAAAATTGAGAGCTTGCTCCAACACCCCCTCCCCCAAAAACAACTGATGCAATAAGTAGAAAGTGTTGAGCCTGTGGCAGGCCAACATTGATTTGACATCACCTAGGATCAGCATAAACTTCATAATAACATTTCATTAAATAATTAAAAGTCCTTCTGCAGGTTTTACCTGAGGCTCTGCTGGGGTTTCTGCCATACTCTGTTGTGTCTTGTTCTGTCTGTCTGGGTTTAGCTTGTTGCAGCCACTGACGTTTCTCATTTCTCCCTCACACGTAACCTCCAGACCTCTATCTCTCCCCCCATCAGCCAGCTGTCATCTCAGCTCTCTATCTTCTTTCATCACTCACTGCTCTCCTCCTCCTCTGACGTTTTGATAAACAGAGTTGACCTGGCAGCCTACCTCTTTCTCTGCTACATTATCAGGTGGCACTGTGGATCCATTTAGACTGTGACATGCACGTGGGTGTGTTTGATGTGTAGGATGAATCCTCTTCAACCCTAAAATGACTTTGAGTTTTAACTCAAATGTCATTCAAATGTAATGAGAACATAATGTCCCTAAGCAACAGGTCGGTACAGAGCCAATAAAATCCGCCCAACTCTGAAACACAGAAAAAGTCAAAACGTTAAAAGGACACATTGTTACCCTGCATCGAGAGGACAAACATTTTCTCAAATGCAAAAACAGTGCACACACAGCCGTCTACCCGCGTCACTATCAGTGCAGCAGAGGGTCTGGTATGAATTGATAGAGAGAGCGAGGGTGTCCTAGAGGTCATCTGGCAATGGAACACGTCACTGATAGCATAGTGGAGGACACGTCACAAGGCCGCTGGGCCAGACGGATTACCAGGACGTGTACTGCGAGCGTGCGCTGACCAACTGGCAAGTGTCTTCACTGACATTTTCAACCTCTCCCTGTCAGTCTATAATACCAACATGTATCTGTGCCAAAGAACACTAAGGTAACCTGCCTAAATGACTACCGACCCTGAGCACTCACATCTGTAGTCATGAAATGCTTTGAAAGGCTGGTAATGGCTCACACCAACACTGCTATCCCAGAAACCCTAGACCCACTCCAATTTGCATACCGCACCAACAGATCCACAGGTGATGCAATCTCTATTGCACTCCACACTGCCCTTTTCCACCTGGACAAAAGGAACACCTACATGAGAATGCTATTCATCGACTACAGCTCAGCGTTCAACACCATAGTGCCCTCAAAACTCATCACTAAGCTAAGGACCCTGGGACTAAACACCTCCCTCTGCAACTGGATCATAGACTTCCTGACAAGCCACCCCCAGGTGGTAAGGGTAGGTAACAACACATCCACCATGCTGATCCTCAACATGGGGGCCCCTTAGGGGTGCGTGCTCAGTCCCCTCCTGTACTCCCTGTTCACTCATGACTGCACGGCCAGGCACAACTCCAACACCATCATTAAGTTTGCTGATGACACAACAGTGGCAGGCCTGATTACTGACAACGATGAGACAGCCTATAGTGAGGTCAGAGACCTGACCATGTGGTGCAAGGACAACAACCTCTCCCTCAATGTGATCAAGACAAAGGAGATGATTGTGGACTACAGGAAATAGAGGATCGAGCACGCCCCCATTCTCATCGATGGGGCTGTAGTGGAGCAGGTTGAGAGCTTCAAGTTCCTTGGCGTCCACATCAACAAACTAACATGGTCCAAGCACACCAAGACAGTCGTAAAGAGGGCACAACATTATTCCCCCTAAGGAGACTGAAAAGATTTAGCATGGGTCCTCAGATCCTCAAAAGATTTTACAGCTGCACCATTGAGAGCATCACTGCCTGGTATGGCAACTGCTTGGCCTCCGACCGCAAGGCACTACTGAGGGTAATGCATACGGCCCAGTACATCACCGGGGCCAAGCTTCCTGCCATCCAGGACCTCTATACCAGGCGGTGTCAGATGAAGGCCCCATAGTCATATACTGTTCTCTCTGCTACCACATAGCAAGTGGTACTGGAGCACCAAATCTAGGTCCAAGAAGCTTCTAAACAGCTTCTACTTTGCACCCCCTCGCTGCTACTACCGTTATTATCTATGCATAGCCACTTTAACAACCCTACCTGCATGTACATAATTATCTCAATTACCTCGACACCGGTACCCCCTGTATATAGCCCTGCTATTATATAGCCCTGCTATCGTTATTCACTGCTGCTCTTAATTATTTTTTCTGACTTTCTTCTTTATTTAAAAAAATATATTTTCTTAAAACTACATCGTAGGTTAAAGGCTTCAAAGTAAGCATTTCAGTGTAAAGGTCTACACCTGTTGTATTTGGCGCATGTGACAAATAACATTTGATTTGAGAGAGAGAGAGAGAGAAATACTATATTTGATGTGAGAGAATGGAGGACAATACTCAACAATAACTTCCAGGGGTAAAGACCTTTAATTATTGCAAATGCCAAACAGGCAAAATAAAACCACACAGGATTTAGGCTATTAGCAGTTTTATTTTGAGTACAGTAAAATTAAAGAAGAAAAAGAATGACATGTACAGGTAATTAATGTTGGCATGTTTGGAACCGTAAACATACACACACACATAAGAGGAATTTATCAAAACTATATGAAAAGAACAAGGCAATCATCATTAAATAAATGAGCAACGTGGTGTTTTTGAAGGCATCAACACACCAATGGTCTGACAGAAGACAAAGGCATGGTCACAAGGGTGGAATCATGTGTGCAAATAAAAAAACAAACAACTGACAATACTAAAGATGATACCGACGACCCAGATAACATGCATATGGAGTCTGTTTGGCCATATGGTTTAGGATGTTAGTTTGGTCATTAGGGTTGTGTTGCTATGCCAGGCTGAGGATTGTAATAAGGATGGGTGTTTGGTGCCAAACCAGTCTGAACAGGAGAGATAGGAATACTAGGGTGGAAATGGCAACTCACAAAGTTTCACAGAAAAATCACTGAAAATAAGTACTTATCAATGAAATACAGTATGGTAAGATTACAAGCAGAGTAAATATAACTGATATCGAGACATAAAAGAACACTAAGCTGAATAATGGAAACAGTGGTATTTATTGGAGTATTATGAGAAAGGAAGAGGAACAATATACTGTGTAAAGCACAAAAAACATGATTAAAACTTTAAGTGAATTTAAAGTGTGATGTGTTTGAGTGACGTGTTACTATCACCTTGAACTGTATTGGTTTGATCTACATGCTACTGCTACAGTCAATGACCTACTACACTCTTATGGAAAACAGACTGGCCATTTGATCTGTCGCATGTTTATAATACTTAAAACCCTGATTCAGAGCCAGTTCTATTATGTTATTCAGAGAGCTGCAAATGCCCAAAATACTAAGCATTTGTAAACGCAGGTGTATAGTGCAAAAATCCATGAGTTTACCTTTAGGTGAATTGAATTAATGAGAGGTAATATCTCTATGTTACTCATTAGATATCTTAACACGCCTGCACACTACATAAAAAGGCGTTCAAGAGCGCTTCACTGAGGATGATAGGATTATACTGTACTGTAGGTCCTGGAAGTTGCCCCTAACTACTGATGCAGGATCCGATGTTTCCCCTCCATCCCCTTTAAATTAAGATTAGGGATGAGGTAGGGTAATCTGATCCTAGCGGTTAAGAGCAACTTCTGCCTGTAGCGTAGGTTCTGTTCATGTGGTTCAAGCCATGTGGTCCTCTTTAAACTACAGCACTCTATTTAACATGAGGAGACCATAGGAATGGAATCTGTGCTTGGCTAACTTTTGACCTTTGTTCTAGGTAGTGTCTCTAATCATGATCTTAAATCTTCTATTATTTTGCCAAATAAATAAATGGTCATTTTGATCGTATTGTACCCTCATTCTGTGCTTGACAAACTGGTGAGAGTAACCGACAGTGATCTGTAGCTATGCATGCCTATAAAGCAACAAACACACACAACAAAAACAAACGAGAGCGACATTCACATATTTTTGTTGTTTTTTTGCACTCAGTTTTTAGCCCAAGAGGAACTACATTTCCTACAGCACACTGCTCTGCTACATTGTGTCTGGTGGGATATGTAGTTCTCTAGAAAGCACTCTCTAAAGGCAGTTAAGTAACTTGTATGTTTGCAGGCACTCCAAAGTGCTTCCGGTGCCACCAGCCCACCAGAACTCAGCCCTATGGGAGGTGCAGGGGAACATGAATTAGTCCACCTTAAACTTTTGTTCAACTCCTCGTGCACTGGGGTCAGGGGGTTACACTAAACTTCTGGGAAAAGTTGCCAGTAGGCACAGATCTAAGATCTAACCATAATCAGTAAGGGGGGGATTGCAAGACTGACCCAAGATCAGCATTTAGGGTCAACTTCATCTTACTATGTCTCACTCTGAAATACTTCCACTCTTTTCCTTCTGTACCACTGAAAAGTGAAAGACAAATCAAAGTTTTAAGGCTGAAACCTTCTCAACATGTTTTCCTATCAGTGGAGAGAGAAGAGGAGAGGAAACCATCTTTGACTGTTGGGACACAGCCCATGACTAAGCTATACTTGTGCAAGTCATGCTGGGAATTTAAGCATAAACAAAAAATGGCCTTGATAACACTGGCATTAACACAAGGGGAGAAGGGGAGGAGGAATGGAGTCTCTCAGTGCAGTACATTACCTCTGGACTGAGAGGGGCAATAAGCAGAAAGAGGAGAGAGACATAACGACATCTGCATGCAAACATACTCGCTTTCACTCACTCACTCACTCACTCACTCACTCACTCACTCACTCACTCACTCACTCACTCACTCACTCACTCACTCACTCACTCACTCACTCACTCACTCACTCACTCAAGTAAAGCCCTGTTGCAAAGACAGAATGGTGGAAGCTGAATGGATCCCGTCTTGGATTTGGTTCAAAGTTAGACTTGAATAACAGATGTGTCCACCAATCACTGCATAGCCTTGGCCCGCTGGGTGTGGCACTTCATGCACAGGATCCTGCCGTCCAATGGGTAGCAGCCGTCTGCGTCCGCCTCTATGGAGAGGGGGCGGGAACAATCCTGCAACCAGGAAGAGAGACTTCAGGACGTGCAGAAGGTCACTGGAAAACAGTTACATCCAAACCACGCAGGGACTCCATTCCAACTGTTAAGATATTTAACCATCTCTTCATAATACATCTTTAGGAGTTCATCTTTACATCTGGCACCTTCTTTACAGTTCCTCGCAAAAGTATTCATCCCCCGTGGCGTTTTTCCTATTTTGTTGCATTACAACCTGTAATTTAAATTGATTTTTATTTGGATTTCATGTAATGGACATACACAAAATAGTCCCCAGAAAAATTACTTGTTTAAAAAAATTCTATAAAATAAAAAACTGAAAAGTGTTGCATGCATATGTATTCACCCCCTTCGCTATGAAGCCCCTAAATAAGATCTGGTGCAACCAATTACCTTCAGAAGTCACATAATTAGTTAAATAGATTGCACACAGGTGGACTTTAAGTGTCACATGATCAGTCACATGATTGATAGATAGATATACACATACACCTGTTCTGAAAGGCCCCAGAGTGTGCAACACCAGTAAGCAAGGGGCACCACCAAGCAAGCAGCACTATGAAGACCAAGGAGCTCTCCAAACAAGTCAGGGACAAAGTTGTGGAGAAGTACAGATCAGGGTTGGGTTATAAAAAAATATCAGAAACTTTGAACATCCCACAGTGCACCAGTAAATCCATTATTAAAAAATGGAAAGAATATGGCACTACAACAAACCTGCCAAGAAAGGGCCGCCCACCAAAACTCATGGACCAGGCAAGGAGGGCATTAATCAGAGAGGCAACAAAGAGACCAAAGATAAACCTGAAGGAGCTGCAAAGCTCCACAGCAGAGATTGGAGTATCTGCCCGTAGGACCACTTTATGCCGTACATTCCAAAGAGCTGGGCTTTACAGAAGAGTGGCCAGAAAAGCCATTGCTTAAAGTGTTCGCCAAAAAGCATTTGGGAGACTCCCCAAACATATGGAAGAAGGTACTCTGGTCAGATGAGACTAAAATTGAGCTTTTTGGCCATCAAGATAAATGCTATGTCTGGCGCAAACCCAACAACTCTCATCACCCCGAGAAACGCTCTTCCCCCCGAGAATGCTCTTCACCCCGAGAACGCTCATCACCCCGAGAACGCTCATCACCCCGAGAACCCTATCCCCACAGTGAAGCATGGTGGTGGCAGCATCATGCTGTGGGGATGTTTTCATCGGCTGGGACTGGGAAACTGGTCAGCATTGAAGGAATGATGGATGGTGCTAAATACAGGGAAATTATTGAGGGAAATCTGTTTCAGTCTTTCAGAGATTTGAGACTGGGACGGAGGTTCACCGTCCAACAGGACAATTATCCTAAGCATACTGCTAAAGCAACACTCCAGATGTTCATGGGGAAACATATAAATGTATTGGAATGGTCTAGTCAAAGCCCAGAGCTCAATCCAATTGGAAATATGTGATATGACAAAGATTGCTGTACACCAGCAGAACCCATCCAACTTGAAGGAGCTGGGGCAGTTTTGCCTTGAAGAATGGGCAAAAATCCCAGTGGCTAGATGTGCCAAGCTTTTAGAGACATACCCCAAGAGACTTGCAGCTGTAATTCCTGCAAAAGGTGGCTCTACAAAGTATTGACTTTGGGGGGGTGAATAGTTATGCACACCCAAGTTCTGTTTTATTGTCGTATTTCTTGCATCTTCAAAGTGGTAGGCATGTTGTGTAAATCAAATTATACAACTTTAATTCCAGGTAAGGCAAAAATACCTCACAGCGGTACTACTTTAGATGTAGCAGGTCTGTTGTCCTTACCTCACAGCGGTACTACTTTAGATGTAGCAGGTCTGTTGTCCTTACCTCACAGCGGTACTACTTTAGATGTAGCAGGTCTGATGTCCTTACCTCACAGCGGTACTACTTTAGATGTAGCAGGTCTGTTGTCCTTACCTCACAGCGGTAGCACTTGAGGTGGAAGTTCTTGTCGAGGGCCACGACTCTGACGGTCTCTTGACTGCCGGCGTCAGGAACTATGGGCTCATTACAGCTCACACACAGGGGAGAGAAACGCCTACAGGCAAGGGGACAGAGAGGACATTAGACTGTACCACACACACAGAGGGGAGAGAAACACCTACAGGCAGGGGGACAGAGAGGACATTAGACTGTACCACACACACACAGGGGAGAGAAACGCCTACAGGCAGGGGGACATAGAGGACATTAGACTGTACCACACACACAGAGGGGAGAGAAACACCTACAGGCAAGGGGACAGAGAGGACATTAGACTGTACCACACACACACAGGGGAGAGAAACGCCTACAGGCAAGGGGACAGAGAGGACATTAGACTGTACCACACACACAGAGGGGAGAGAAACGCCTACAGGCAGGGGGACAGAGAGGACATTAGACTGTACCACACACACACAGGGGAGAGAAACACCTACAGGCAGAGCGACAGAGAGGACATTAGACTGTACCACACACACACAGGGGAGAGAAACGCCTACAGGCAGGGGGACAGAGAGGACATTAGACTGTACCACACACACACACAGGGGAGAGAAACGCCTACAGGCAGGGGGACAGAGAGGACATTAGACTGTACCACACACACACAGGGGAGAGAAACACCTACAGGCAGGGGGACAGAGAGGACATTAGACTGTACCACACACACAGAGGGGAGAGAAACACCTACAGGCAGGGGGACAGAGAGGTCATTAGACTGTACCACACACACACAGGGGAGAAAAACGCCTACAGGCAGGGGGACAGAGAGGACATTAGACTGTACCACACACACAGAGGGGAGAGAAACACCTACAGGCAAGGGGACAGAGAGGACATTAGACTGTACCACACACACAGAGGGGAGAGAAACGCCTACAGGCAGGGGGACATTGAGGACATTAGACTGTACCACACACATCCAGGGGAGAGAAACACCTACAGGCAGGGGGACAGAGAGGACATTAGACTGTACCACACACACCCAGGGGAGAGAAACACCTACAGGCAGGGGGACAGAGAGGACATTAGACTGTACCACACACACACAGGGGAGAGAAACGCCTACAGGCAGGGGGACAGAGAGGACATTAGACTGTACCACACACACAGAGGGGAGAGAAACGCCTACAGGCAGGGGGACAGAGAGGACATTAGACTGTACCACACACACAGAGGGGAGAGAAACGCCTACAGGCAGGGGGACAGAGGACATTAGACTGTACCACACACACAGAGGGGAGAGAAACGCCTACAGGCAGGGGGACAGAGGACATTAGACTGTACCACACACACACACAGGGGAGAGAAACGCCTACAGGCAAGGGGACAGAGGACATTAGACTGTACCACACACACACAGGGGAGAGAAACACCTACAGGCAGGGGGACAGAGAGGACATTAGACTGTACCACACACACACAGGGGAGAGAAACGCCTACAGGCAGGGGGACAGAGGACATTAGACTGTACCACACACACACAGGGGAGAGAAACGCCTACAGGCAGGGGGACAGAGAGGACATTAGACTGTACCACACACACACACAGGGGAGAGAAACGCCTACAGGCAGGGGGACAGAGAGGACATTAGACTGTACCACACACACACAGGGGAGAGAAACGCCTACAGGCAGGGGGACAGAGAGGACATTAGACTGTACCACACACACACAGGGGAGAGAAACACCTACAGGCAGGGGGACAGAGAGGACATTAGACTGTACCACACACACACAGGGGAGAGAAACGCCTACAGGCAGGGGGACAGAGAGGACATTAGACTGTACCACACACACACAGGGGAGAGAAACACCTACAGGCAGGGGGACAGAGAGGACATTAGACTGTACCACACACACACAGGGGAGAGAAACACCTACAGGCAGGGGGACAGAGGACATTAGACTGTACCACACACACACAGGGGAGAGAAACACCTACAGGCAGGGGGACAGAGGACATTAGACTGTACCACACACACACAGGGGAGAGAAACGCCTACAGGCAGGGGGACAGAGGACATTAGACTGTACCACACACACACAGGGGAGAGAAACGCCTACAGGCAGGGGGACAGAGGACATTAGACTGTACCACACACACACAGGGGAGAGAAACGCCTACAGGCAAGGGGACAGAGGACATTAGACTGTACCAATCACACACAGGGGAGAGAAACGCCTACAGGCAGGGGGACAGAGAGGACATTAGACTGTACCAATCACACACAGGGGAGAGAAACGCCTACAGGCAGGGGGACAGAGAGGACATTAGACTGTACCACACACACACAGGGGAGAGAAACACCTACAGGCAGGGGGACAGAGAGGACATTAGACTGTACCACACACACACACACAGGGGAGAGAAACGCCTACAGGCAGGGGGACAGAGAGGACATTAGACTGTACCACACACACACAGGGGAGAGAAACGCCTACAGGCAGGGGGAGAGAGGACATTAGACTGTACCACACACACACAGGGGAGAGAAACACCTACAGGCAGGGGGACAGAGAGGACATTAGACTGTACCACACACACACAGGGGAGAGAAACGCCTACAGGCAGGGGGACAGAGGACATTAGACTGTACCACACACACACAGGGGAGAGAAACGCCTACAGGCAAGGGGACAGAGAGGACATTAGACTGTACCACACACACACAGGGGAGAGAAACACCTACAGGCAAGGGGACAGAGAGGACATTAGACTGTACGACACACACACAGGGGAGAGAAACACCTACAGGCAGGGGGACAGAGAGGACATTAGACTGTACCACACACACACAGGGGAGAGAAACGCCTACAGGCAGGGGGACAGAGAGGACATTAGACTGTACCACACACACCCAGGGGAGAGAAACACCTACAGGCAGGGGGACAGAGAGGACATTAGACTGTACCACACACACACAGGGGAGAGAAACGCCTACAGGCAGGGGGACAGAGAGGACATTAGACTGTACCACACACACAGAGGGAGAGAAACACAGGCAGGGGGACAGAGGGACTGAGAAACACCTACAGGCAGGGGGACAGAGGACATTAGACTGTACCACACACACCACAGGGGAGAGAAACACCTACAGGCAGGGGGACAGAGAGGACATTAGACTGTACCACACACACACAGGGGAGAGAAACGCCTACAGGCAGGGGGACAGAGAGGACATTAGACTGTACCACACACACACAGGGGAGAGAAACGCCTACAGGCAGGGGGACAGAGAGGACATTAGACTGTACCACACACACAGGGAGAGGGCCTACAGGCAGGGGGACAGAGAGGACATTAGACTGTACCACACACACAGAGGGGGAGAGAAACGCCACAGGCAGGGGGAGGAAACGCCTACAGGCAGGGGGACAGAGAGGACATTAGACTGTACCACACACACAGAGGGGAGAGAAACGCCTACAGGCAGGGGGACAGAGAGGACATTAGACTGTACCACACACACAGAGGGGAGAGAAACGCCTACAGGCAGGGGGACAGAGGACATTAGACTGTACCACACACACAGAGGGGAGAGAAACGCCTACAGGCAGGGGGACAGAGGACATTAGACTGTACCACACACACACAGGGGAGAGAAACACCTACAGGCAAGGGGACAGAGGACATTAGACTGTACCACACACACACAGGGGAGAGAAACACCTACAGGCAGGGGGACAGAGGACATTAGACTGTACCACACACACACAGGGGAGAGAAACGCCTACAGGCAGGGGGACAGAGGACATTAGACTGTACCACACACACACAGGGGAGAGAAACGCCTACAGGCAGGGGGACAGAGAGGACATTAGACTGTACCACACACACACAGGGGAGAGAAACGCCTACAGGCAGGGGGACAGAGAGGACATTAGACTGTACCACACACACACAGGGGAGAGAAACGCCTACAGGCAGGGGGACAGAGAGGACATTAGACTGTACCACACACACACAGGGGAGAGAAACACCTACAGGCAGGGGGACAGAGAGGACATTAGACTGTACCACACACACACAGGGGAGAGAAACACCTACAGGCAGGGGGACAGAGGACAGGCTGTACCACACACACAGGGGGACCTACAGGCAGGGGGAGGACATTAGACTGTACCACACACACAGGGGAGAGAAACACCTACAGGCAGGGGGGACACATTAGACTGTACCACACACACACAGGCAGGGGGGACAGAGGACATTAGACTGTACCACACACACACAGGGGGAGAAACGCCTACAGGCAGGGGGACAGAGGACATTAGACTGTACCACACACACACAGGGGAGAGAAACGCCTACAGGCAGGGGGACAGAGGACATTAGACTGTACCACACACACACAGGGGAAACGCCTACAGGCAAGGGGACAGAGGACATTAGACTGTACCAATCACACACAGGGGAGAGAAACGCCTACAGGCAGGGGGACAGAGAGGACATTAGACTGTACCAATCACACACAGGGGAGAAACGCCTACAGGCAGGGGACAGAGAGGACATTAGACTGTACCACACACACACAGGGGAGAGAAACACCTACAGGCAGGGGGACAGAGAGGACATTAGACTGTACACACACACACACAGGGGGAGAAACGCCTACAGGCAGGGGGACAGAGAGGACATTAGACTGTACCACACACACACAGAAACGCCTACAGGCAGGGGGACAGAAACGCTGTACCACACACACACAGGGGGAGAGAAACACCTACAGGCAGGGGGGAGAGGACATTAGACTGTACCACACACACACAGGGGAGAGAAACACCTACAGGCAGGGGGACAGAGAGGACATTAGACTGTACCACACACACACAGGGGAGAGAAACGCCTACAGGCAGGGGGACAGAGGACATTAGACTGTACCACACACACACAGGGGAGAGAAACGCCTACAGGCAAGGGGACAGAGAGGACATTAGACTGTACCACACACACACAGGGAGAAACACCTACAGGCAAGGGGACAGACAGAGGACATTAGACTGTACCACACACACACAGGGAGAGAAACGCCTACAGGCAGGGGGACACACAGGGGAGAGAAACACCTACAGGCAGGGGGACAGAGAGGACATTAGACTGTACCACACACACACAGGGGAGAGAAACGCCTACAGGCAGGGGGACAGAGGACATTAGACTGTACCACACACACAGGGGAGAGAAACGCCTACAGGCAGGGGGACAGAGGACATTAGACTGTACCACACACACACAGGGGAGAGAAACGCCTACAGGCAAGGGGACAGAGGACATTAGACTGTACCACACACACACAGGGGAGAGAAACACCTACAGGCAGGGGGACAGAGAGGACATTAGACTGTACCACACACACACAGGGGAGAGAAATGCCTACAGGCAAGGGGACAGAGAGGACATTAGACTGTACCACACACACACACACAGGGGAGAGAAACGCCTACAGGCAGGGGGACAGAGAGGACATTAGACTGTACCACACACACACAGGGGAGAGAAACGCCTACAGGCAAGGGGACAGAGAGGACATTAGACTGTACCACACACACACAGGGAGAAACGCCTACAGGCAGGGGGGAGAGGACATTAGACTGTACCACACACACACAGGGGAGAGAAACACCTACAGGCAGGGGGACAGAGAGGACATTAGACTGTACCACACACACACAGGGGAGAGAAACACCTACAGGCAGGGGGACAGAGAGGACATTAGACTGTACCACACACACACAGGGGAGAGAAACACCTACAAATCAAATCAAATTTTATTTGTCACATACACATGGTTAGCAGATGTTAATGCGAGTGTAGCGAAATGCTTGTGCTTCTAGTTCCGACAATGCAGTGATAACCAACAAGTAATCTAACTAACAATTCCAAAACTACTGTCTTATACACAGTGTAAGGGGATAAAGAATATGTACATAAGGATATATGAATGAGTGATGGTACAGAGCAGCATACAGTAGATGGTATCGAGTACAGTATATACATATGAGATGAGTATGTAGACAAAGTAAACAAAGTGGCATAGTTAAAGTGGCTAGTGATACATGTATTACATAAGGATGCAGTCGATGATATAGAGTACAGTATATACGTATGCATATGAGATGAATAATGTAGGGTAAGTAACATTATATAAGGTAGCATTGTTTAAAGTGGCTAGTGATATATTTACATCATTTCCCATCGATTCCCATTATTAAAGTGGCTGGAGTTGGGTCAGTGTCAATGACAGTGTGTTGGCAGCAGCCACTCAATGTTAGTGGTGGCTGTTTAACAGTCTGATGGCCTTGAGATAGAAGCTGTTTTTCAGTCTCTCGGTCCCAGCTTTGATGCACCTGTACTGACCTCGCCTTCTGGATGATAGCGGGGTGAACAGGCAGTGGTTCGGGTGGTTGATGTCCTTGATGATCTTTATGGCCTTCCTGTAACATCGGGTGGTGTAGGTGTCCTGGAGGGCAGGTAGTTTGCCCCTGGTGATGCGTTGTGCAGACCTCACTAACCTCTGGAGAGCCTTACGGTTGAGGGCGGAGCAGTTGCCGTACCAGGCGGTGATACAGCCCGCCAGGATGCTCTCGATTGTGCATCTGTAGAAGTTTGTGAGTGCTTTTGGTGACAAGCCGAATTTCTTCAGCCTCCTGAGGTTGAAGAGGCGCTGCTGCGCCTTCTTCACGACGCTGTCAGTGTGAGTGGACCAATTCAGTTTGTCTGTGATGTGTATGCCGAGGAACTTAAAACTTGCTACCCTCTCCACTACTGTTCCATTGATGTGGATAGGGGGGTGTTCCCTCTGCTGTTTCCTGAAGTCCACAATCATCTCCTTAGTTTTGTTGACGTTGAGTGTGAGGTTATTTTCCTGACACCACACTCCGAGGGCCCTCACCTCCTCCCTGTAGGCCGTCTCGTCGTTGTTGGTAATCAAGCCTACCACTGTTGTGTCGTCCGCAAACTTGATGATTGAGTTGGAGGCGTGCGTGGCCACGCAGTCGTGGGTGAACAGGGAGTACAGGAGAGGGCTCAGAACGCACCCTTGTGGGGTCCCCGTGTTGAGGATCAGCGGGGAGGAGATGTTGTTGCCTACCCTCACCACCTGGGGCGGCCCGTCAGGAAGTCCAGTACCCAGTTGCACAGGGGGGTCGAGACCCAGGGTCTCGAGCTTGATGACGAGCTTGGAGGGTACTATGGTGTTGAATGCCGAGCTGTAGTCGATGAACAGCATTCTCACATAGGTATTCCTCTTGTCCAGGTGGGTTAGGGCAGTGTGCAGTGTGGTTGAGATTGCATCGTCTGTGGACCTATTTGGGCGGTAAGCAAATTGGAGTGGGTCTAGGGTGTCAGGTAGGGTGGAGGTGATATGGTCCTTGACTAGTCTCTCAAAGCACTTCATGATGACGGAAGTGAGTGCTACGGGGCGGTAGTCGTTTAGCTCAGTTACCTTAGCTTTCTTGGGAACAGGAACAATGGTGGCCCTCTTGAAGCATGTGGGAACAGCAGACTGGTATAGGGATTGATTGAATATGTCCGTAAACACACCGGCCAGCTGGTCTGCGCATGCTCTGAGGGATGGGGATGCCGTCTGGGCCTGCAGCCTTGCGAGGGTTAACACGTTTAAATGTCTTACTCACCTCGGCTGCAGTGAAGGAGAGACCGCATGTTTTGGTTGCAGGCCGTGTCAGTGGCACTGTATTGTCCTCAAAGCGGGCAAAAAAGTTATTTAGTCTGCCTGGGAGCAAGACATCCTGGTCCGTGACTGGGCTGGGTTTCTTCTTGTAGTCCGTGATTGACTGTAGACCCTGCCACATGCCTCTTGTGTCTGAGCCGTTGAATTGAGATTCTACTTTGTCTCTGTACTGACGCTTAGCTTGTTTAATAGCCTTGCGGAGGGAATAGCTGCACTGTTTGTATTCGGTCATGTTACCAGACACCTTGCCCTGATTAAAAGCAGTGGTTCGCGCTTTCAGTTTCACGCGAATGCTGCCATCAATCCACGGTTTCTGGTTAGGGAATGTTTTTATCGTTGCTATGGGAACGACATCTTCAACGCACGTTCTAATGAACTCGCACACCGAATCAGCGTATTCGTCAATATTTTTATCTGACGCAATACGAAACATGTCCCAGTCCACGTGATGGAAGCAGTCTTGGAGTGTGGAGTCAGCTTGGTCTGACCAGCGTTGGACAGACCTCAGCGTGGGAGCCTCTTGCTTAAGTTTCTGCCTGTAGGCAGGGATCAACAAAATGGAGTCGTGGTCAGCTTTTCCGAAAGGGGGGCGGGGCAGGGCCTTATATGAGTCGCGGAAGTTAGAGTAACAATGATCCAAGGTTTTACCACCCCTGGTTGCGCAATCGATATGCTGATAAAATTTAGGGAGTCTTGTTTTCAGATTAGCTTTGTTAAAATCCCCAGCTACAATGAATGCAGCCTCCGGATAAATGGTTTCCAGTTTGCAAAGAGTTAAATAAAGTTCGTTCAGAGCCATCGATGTGTCTGCTTGGGGGGGGATATACGGCTGTGATTATAATCGAAGAGAATTCTCTTGGAAGATAATGCGGTCTACATTTGATTGTGAGGAATTCTAAATCAGGTGAACAGAAGGATTTGAGTTCCTGTATGTTTCCTTCATCACACCATGTCTCGTTAGTCATGAGGCATACGCCCCCGCCACTCTTCTTACCAGAAAGATGTTTGTTTCTGTCAGCGCGATGCGTGGAGAAACCCGTTGGCTGCACCGCATCGGATAGCGTCTTCCCAGTAAGCCATGTTTCCGTGAAGCAGAGAACATTGCAGTCTCTGATGTCCCACTGGAATGCTACCCTTGCTCGGATTTCATCAACCTTGTTGTCAAGAGACTGGACATTGGCAAGAAGAATGCTGGGGAGTGGTGCGCGATGTGCCCTTGTCCGGAGTCTGACCAGAAGACCGCTACGTTTCCCTCTTTTTCGGAGTCGTTTTCTTGGGTCGCTGCATGCGATCCATTCCGTTGTCCTGTTTGTAAGGCAGAACACAGGATCCGCGTCGCGGAAAACATATTCTTGGTCGTACTGATGGTGAGTTGACGCTGATCTTATATTCAGTAGTTCTTCTCGACTGTATGTAATGAAACCTAAGATGACCTGGGGTACTAATGAAATAACACGTAAAAAAAACAAAAAACTGCATAGTTTCCTAGGAACGCGAAGCGAGGCGGCCATCTCTGTCGGCGCCGGATTACAGGCAGGGGGACAGAGGACATTAGACTGTACCACACACACAGAGGGGAGAGAAACGCCTACAGGCAGGGGGACAGAGAGGACATTAGACTGTACCACACACACAGAGGGGAGAGAAACGCCTACAGGCAGGGGGACAGAGAGGACATTAGACTGTACCACACACACCCAGGGGAGAGAAACGCCTACAGGCAGGGGGACAGAGAGGACATTAGACTGTACCACACACACAGAGGACAATACCTGAGAGAGAGAGAGAAAGACAAGGAGATGAGAGGCCGTACCTGTGGTAGTCTGGGACACAGTATGGGTTGTTGTTGTCGTCGGTGATGAAGGGCGCCCCCTCCAGGCTGCAGGCGCAGGTGCAGCAGCGGAAACAATGGGCATGGAAACACTGGCCCACCGCCTTCAACACACGGTCTGTAATACGCTCCCCACACCGAGAACACACCGCCAGAGAACTCTGTAGAGACACACATACAGGAGGGTGGGAGAGAGAGCAAACACGTTACATGTCTTTGTGTGTGAGAGAGTGAATTAATTACTATAAGCTTTTTGTGCATGTAATTTCTGTGTGTGTACATGTGTGTACTCACAGTGTAGCAGTCGTCACACTGTGGCGTCCCGTCCTTGTCGTAGAACTGCATGCCCTGCAGGGGGCGATGGCAGCTCATACAGCAGAAACAGTCAGAGTGGAAGAGTTTGTTCATGGCTCTCACTGCAGGCTGGGAACGAGACAGAGCCTCACCACACTTACCACATACCTCTGAAAGAGAGATGAGGAGAGAGAGAGAGATGAGGAGAGAGGGAGTGGAGAGGGAGAGATGAGGAGAGGGAGAGAGAGAGAGAGAGAGAGATGAGGAGAGAGAGGGAGATGAGGAGAGAGAGATAGAAAGGGAGAGAGGACAAAGGTAGAGGACGAAGAGAGAGGGGATACTAGTTGGTTGATGCTGACAGAGGCAGAGCCCAGTCAATCCTATTCCACACAGTCATTAAGTCATTACCACAGACATACTGGTCTAACACCAATGAGAGAGAGGAGGGAGGAGGCTCCTTACTGCCTAATTACCCTGATCAATCATTTTGATGAAAGGCCAATCAGCACCTCAGCCCAGCAGCACCCCAGCCCATCTGCACACCAGCCCAGTCTACTAGCACTACAGCCCAGTCGACTAGAACTACAGCCAAGTCGACTAGAACTACAGCCAAGTCGACTAGAACTACAGCCCAGTCGACTAGAACTACAGCCCAGTCGACTAGAACTACAGCCCAATCAATCAGAACCAATAGCATACTGAGTGTTTTCAGGCAGGAACTGGACAAGATAATGACGCTCTGATAATAGAGTTCGTTCTGACACGATGGGTATGGTATTATGAAACAATGAACTAGTGTAGGTGATGAATGGAGCGTGTACCTGTAGGTGCTGAACGGAGGGTGTGTGTGTGTGTGTACCTGTAGGTGCTGAACGGAGGGTGTGTGTGTGTACCTGTAGGTACTGAACGGAGGGTGTGTGTGTACCTGTAGGTGCTGAACGGAGGGTGTGTGTGTACCTGTAGGTACTGAACGGAGGGTGTGTGTGTGTACCTGTAGGTGCTGAAAGGAGGGTGTGTGTGTGTACCTGTAGGTGCTGAACGGAGGGTGTGTGTGTGTACCTGTAGGTGCTGAAAGGAGGGTGTGTGTGTGTACCTGTAGGTACTGAACGGAGGGTGTGTGTGTGTACCTGTAGGTGCTGAAAGGAGGGTGTGTGTGTGTACCTGTAGGTGCTGAGGTGATGAAAGGAGGGTGTGTGTGTACCTGTAGGTACTGAACGGAGGGTGTGTGTGTGTGTACCTGTAGGTGCTGAAAGGAGGGTGTGTGTGTGTACCTGTAGGTGCTGAAAGGAGGGTGTGTGTGTACCTGTAGGTGCTAGGTGCTGAAAGGAGGGTGTGTGTGTACCTGTAGGTGCTGAGGTGCTGAACGGAGGGTGTGTGTGTACCTGTAGGTGCTGAGGTGCTGAACGGAGGGTGTGTGTGTACCTGTAGGTGCTGAGGTGATGAAAGGAGGGTGTGTGTGTACCTGTTGGTGCTGAGGTGATGAATGGAGGGTGTGTGTGTACCTGTAGGTGCTGAGGTGATGAACGGAGGGTGTGTGTGTGTACCTGTAGGTGCTGAACGGAGGGTGTGTGTGTACCTGTAGGTGCTGAACGGAGGGTGTGTGTGTACCTGTAGGTGCTGAACGGAGGGTGTGTGTGTACCTGTAGGTGCTGAGGTGATGAATGGAGGGTGTGTGTGTACCTGTTGGTGCTGAGGTGATGAACGGAGGGTGTGTGTGTACCTGTAGGTGCTGAGGTGATGAACGGAGGGTGTGTGTGTACCTGTAGGTGCTGAGGTGATGAATGGAGGGTGTGTGTGTACCTGTTGGTGCTGAGGTGATGAATGGAGGGTGTGTGTGTACCTGTAGGTGATGAGGGTGTGTGTGTACCTGTAGGTGATGAACGGAGGGGTGTGTGTGTACCTGTATGAAGGTGCGGAGGGGTGTGTGTACCTGTAGGTGCTGAGGACGGAGGGTGTGTGTGTACCTAGGTGCTGAAAGGAGGGTGTGTGTGGTGTAGGTACTGAACGGAGGGTGTGTGTGTACCTGTAGGTGCTGAAAGGAGGGGTGTGTGTGTACCTGTAGGTGCTGAGGTGATGAATGGAGGGTGTGTGTGTACCTGTTGGTGTGTACCTGAGGTGCTGAACGGAGGGTGTGTGTGTGTACCTGTAGGTGCTGAAAGGAGGTGTGTGTGTGTACCTGTAGGTGCTGAAAGGAGGGTGTGTGTGTACCTGTAGGTGCTGAACGGAGGGTGTGTGTGTACCTGTAGGTGCTGAGGTGCTGAACGGAGGGTGTGTGTGTACCTGTAGGTGCTGAACGGAGGGTGTGTGTGTACCTGCTAGGTGCTGAACGGAGGGTGTGTGTGTACCTGTAGGTGCTGAGGTGCTGAACGGAGGGTGTGTGTGTACCTGTAGGTGCTGAGGGTGAGTGTGTACCTGTAGGTGCTGAACGGACCTGTTGGGGTGTGTGTGTACCTGTAGGTGCTGAACGGAGGGTGTGTGTGTGTACCTGTAGGTGCTGAGGTGATGAGGTGCGGAGGGTGTGTGTGTACCTGTAGGTGCTGACGGAGGGTGTGTGTGTACCTGTAGGTGCTGAGGTGATGAATGGAGGGTGTGTGTGTACCTGTTGGTGCTGAGGTGATGAACGGAGGGTGTGTGTGTACCTGTAGGTGCTGAGGTGATGAACGGAGGGTGTGTGTGTACCTGTAGGTGCTGAGGTGATGAATGGAGGGTGTGTGTGTACCTGTTGGTGCTGAGGTGATGAATGGAGGGTGTGTGTGTACCTGTAGGTGATGAACGGAGGGTGTGTGTGTACCTGTAGGTGATGAACGGAGGGTGTGTGTGTACCTGTAGGTGCTGAGGTGATGAAAGGAGGGTGTGTGTGTACCTGTAGGTGCTAGGTGATGAACGGAGGGTGTGTGTATACCTGTAGGTGATGATGACGGAGGGTGTGTTTGTACCTGTTGGTGCTGAGGTGCTGAACGGAGGGTGTGTGTGTACCTGTAGGTGCTGAACGGAGGGTGTGTGTGTACCTGTAGGTGCTGAACGGAGGGTGTGTGTGTACCTGTAGGTGCTGAACGGAGGGTGTGTGTGTACCTGTAGGTGCTGAACGGAGGGTGTGTGTGTACCTGTAGGTGCTGAAAGGAGGGTGTGTGTGTGTACCTGTAGGTGCTGAGGTGATGAACGGAGGGTGTGTGTGTACCTGTAGGTGCTGAGGTGATGAATGGAGGGTGTGTGTGTACCTGTTGGTGCTGAGGTGATGAACGGAGGGTGTGTGTGTACCTGTAGGTGCTGAACGGAGGGTGTGTGTGTACCTGTAGGTGCTGAACGGAGGGTGTGTGTGTACCTGTTGGCGCTGAGGTGATGAATGGAGGGTGTGTGTGTACCTGTAGGTGATGAACGGAGGGTGTGTGTATACCTGTAGGTGATGAACGGAGGGTGTGTTTGTACCTGTAGGTGCTGAGGTGATGAACGGAGGGTATGTGTATACCTGTAGGTGATGAACGGAGGGTGTGTGTATACCTGTAGGTGATGAACGGAGGGTGTGTTTGTACCTGTAGGTGCTGAACGGAGGGTGTGTGTGTACCTGTAGGTGCTGAGGTGATGAACGGAGGGTATGTGTATACCTGTAGGTGATGAACGGAGGGTGTGTTTGTACCTGTAGGTGCTGAGGTGATGAACGGAGGGTGTGTGTGTACCTGTAGGTGCTGAGGTGATGAACGGAGGGTGTGTGTGTACCTGTAGGTGCTGAACGGAGGTGTACCTGAGGTGCTGAACGGAGGGTGTGTGTGTACCTGTAGGTGCTGAGGGGTGATGACCTGGAGGTGCTGAGGTGATGAACGGAGGGTGTGTGTGTACCTGTAGGTGCTGAGGTGATGAACGGAGGGTGTGTGTGTACCTGTAGGTGCTGAGGTGATGAACGGAGGGTGTGTGTGTACCTGTAGGTGCTGAGGTGATGAACGGAGGGTGTGTGTGTACCTGTAGGTGCTGAACGGAGGGTGTGTGTGTACCTGTAGGTGCTGAGGTGCTGAACGGAGGGTGTGTGTGTACCTGTAGGTGCTGAGGTGATGAACGGAGGGTGTGTGTGTACCTGTAGGTGCTGAGGTGATGAACGGAGGGTGTGTGTGTACCTGTAGGTGCTGATGAACGGAGGGTGTGTGTGTGTACCTGTAGGTGCTGAGGTGATGAACGGAGGGTGTGTGTGTACCTGTAGGTGCTGAGGTGAAGGAGGGTGTGTGTGTACCTGTTGGTGCTGAAACGGAGGGTGTGTGTGTACCTGTAGGTGCTGACCGGAGGGTGTGTGTGTGTACCTGTAGGTGCTGACGGAGGGTGTGTGTGTACCTGTAGGTGCTGAAAGGAGGGTGTGTGTGTACCTGTAGGTGCTGAGGTGATGAGCAGAGGGTGTGTGTGTACCTGTAGGTGCTGAACGGAGGGTGTGTGTGTGTACCTGTAGGTGCTGAGGTGATGAACGGAGGGTGTGTGTGTACCTGTAGGTGCTGAACGGAGGGTGTGTGTACCTGTTGGTGCTGAGGGTGTGGTGATGTAGGTGCTGAACGGAGGGTGTGTGTGTGTACCTGTAGGTGCTGAACGGAGGGTGTGTGTGTACCTGTAGGTACTGAAAGGAGGGTGTGTGTGTACCTGTAGGTGCTGAGGTGATGAGCAGAGGGTGTGTGTGTACCTGTAGGTGCTGAGGTGATGAACGGAGGGTGTGTGTGTACCTGTAGGTGCTGAGGTGATGAACGGAGGGTGTGTGTGTACCTGTAGGTGCTGAACGGAGGGTGTGTGTGTACCTGTAGGTGCTGAGGTGATGAACGGAGGGTGTGTGTGTACCTGTAGGTGCTGAACGGAGGGTGTGTGTGTACCTGTAGGTGCTGAAAGGAGGGTGTGTGTGTACCTGTAGGTGCTGAGGTGATGAACGGAGGGTGTGTGTGTACCTGTAGGTGCTGAGGTGATGAGCAGAGGGTGTGTGTGTACCTGTACGTGCTGAGGTGATGAACGGAGGGTGTGTGTGTACCTGTAGGTGCTGAACGGAGGGTGTGTGTGTGTACCTGTAGGTGCTGAACGGAGGGTGTGTGTGTACCTGTAGGTACTGAAAGGAGGGTGTGTGTGTGTACCTGTAGGTGCTGAACGGAGGGTGTGTGTGTACCTGTAGGTGCTGAAAGGAGGGTGTGTGTGTGTACCTGTAGGTGATGAACGGAGGGTGTGTGTGTACCTGTAGGTGCTGAGGTGATGAGCAGAGGGTGTGTGTGTACCTGTAGGTGCTGAGGTGATGAACGGAGGGTGTGTGTGTACCTGTAGGTGCTGAACGGAGGGTGTGTGTGTGTACCTGTAGGTGCTGAGGTGATGAACGGAGGGTGTGTGTGTACCTGTAGGTGCTGAACGGAGGGTGTGTGTACCTGTTGGTGCTGAGGTGATGAACGGAGGGTGTGTGTGTACCTGTAGGTGCTGAACGGAGGGTGTGTGTGTGTACCTGTAGGTGCTGAGGTGATGAGCAGAGGGTGTCTGTGTACCTGTAGGTGCTGAGGTGATGAACGGAGGGTGTGTGTGTACCTGTAGGTGCTGAGGTGATGAACGGAGGGTGTGTGTGTACCTGTAGGTGCTGAACGGAGGGTGTGTGTGTACCTGTAGGTGCTGAGGTGATGAACGGAGGGTGTGTGTGTACCTGTAGGTGCTGAACGGAGGGTGTGTGTGTACCTGTAGGTGCTGAAAGGAGGGTGTGTGTGTACCTGTAGGTGCTGAGGTGATGATCGGAGGGTGTGTGTGTACCTGTAGGTGCTGAGGTGATGAGCAGAGGGTGTGTGTGTACCTGTACGTGCTGAGGTGATGAACGGAGGGTGTGTGTGTACCTGTAGGTGATGAACGGAGGGTGTGTGTGTACCTGTAGGTGCTGAGGTGATGAGCGGTGGGTGTGTGTGTACCTGTAGGTGCTGAGGTGATGAACGGAGGGTGTGTGTGTACCTGTAGGTGCTGAACGGAGGGTGTGTGTGTGTACCTGTAGGTGCTGAGGTGATGAACGGAGGGTGTGTGTGTGCCTGTAGGTGATGAACGGAGGGTGTGTGTGTACCTGTAGGTGCTGAGGTGATGAGCGGTGGGTGTGTGTGTACCTGTAGGTGCTGAGGTGATGAACGGAGGGTGTGTGTGTACCTGTAGGTGCTGAACGGAGGGTGTGTGTGTGTACCTGTAGGTGCTGAGGTGATGAGCGGAGGGTGTGTGTGTACCTGTAGGTGCTGAGGTGATGAACGGAGGGTGTGTGTGTGTACCTGTAGGTGCTGAGGTGATGAACAGAGGGTGTGTGTGTACCTGTAGGTGCTGAACGGAGGGTGTGTTTGTACCTGTAGGTACTGAGGTGATGAACGGAGGGTGTGTGTGTGTACCTGTAGGTGCTGAGGTGATGAACGGAGGGTGTGTGTGTACCTGTAGGTGCTGAACGGAGGGTGTGTGTGTACCTGTAGGTGCTGAGGTGATGAGCGGAGGGTGTGTGTGTACCTGTAGGTGCTGAGGTGATGAACGGAGGGTGTGTGTGTACCTGTAGGTGCTGAGGTGATGAACGGAGGGTGTGTGTGTACCTGTTGGTGCTGAGGTGATGAACAGAGGGTGTGTTTGTACCTGTTGGTGCTGAGGTGATGACGGGAGCGTGTGTGTCCATGTCTTTGATGAATGCATTGGTCATTCTCTCCAGCTCCTCCACCTCCCTCATGGAGAGAGGAACACCTCCACCTGGGACAGAGACAGGCCCAGGAGGCGAGGGCTGGGGGACAGAAAACACACATCTAACAGGGGGAGTACTAAACACACACACACACACTCACCCCAAAGGGTTTCCTAACATACCTTTGATGAAGGGGGAGATTTCATTGGCTGGCTGAAAGAAGAAGGTGATGTCATCGCTTTGGGCTGAGGAGGGGGCACGGGAGCAGGAGGGGGCAGGCTCACAGTCATCTGAGAGTCAATGGAAGAGGGCTTTGAGTGATTGAAGGCTGGGGGAGCCACTTTGTTGGCTGGTGGGGCGGGAGGAGCGACAGGAGGAGGAGGGAAGGAGCTGGCTGCAGGGGAAGGTTTAGGAGCAACACCAAATGGAGCCGGGGCGTGGTTCTGGTTCTTCAGCCCCACAGGAGGCACGGACGTCCCCGTTTTCATGCCCCCAAAAGCCTTAGGAGCCATGACTGGGGCTTTAGCAAATGGCTGTGGGGCAGGAGCAGGAACTGGGGCGGATATAGGGTTATTGGCTTGTCGGTGTGTCGTCCGGAGTTTGAGCTCCTCGGCCCAGGGAGCGGGAGGGGGCTTGTCTCCCATCTCTGGAGGGGGGAGGAAGGAGAGGTTGGGCTTGGGAGCAGTGGGGGGAGGACCTGCAGGCTTGGGGGCAGGAGGAGGAGGAGCTGAGTACTGACTGGGCAACTGGGGAGACAAGATCAGACAAGAAAACATTACAGGCTATATGTACTGAAGAGTTGAAGAGAACTATGAGACAACAAACAACTACAAGCTGTTGTATTGAACTCAAACCTCCTCTTACACTAAAAGCATTCGGAACTGAGTGCCCCTTCAGCTATTTTGGAAGTTTTCCAGTTGAAAATACAATGTTCTATACAGTACTATTTGAAACATTTGAAACAATCCACCCTCCTTAACAAGCCGGCTGTGTTTTTAGGAACGGTGAAAACGGCTATTAGTATCATTCAAGTACAGAATTCAAACATTTTAAAAGGTTGCAGGTAGTGATTTTCTATCGTATCAAATGTTCAACTTCCACAAAGCACAGGTTCTGAGTCATACAGAGGAACTTGAGCTCATCAGTAGTAATCTGTCTCTGACATTCTTATCAAGAGCTTGTGCCAACATTTCCCTGTTCTGATCCAGTTCCTCCCAGGAGGATAAAAACACTCTCCATTTATGGCTCTTTCCCCAGACCGCTGGCTTGGCCCCACACACACAGGCCTGATCACAATGGAGTTGTGTTGTGTACCACTCTCCCTCTCGGTCTTGCTTGGTCCCTCTTTCTATTTGCATCGCCATCTTTCTTTATATACATCATTCAGTGTGAGTTTCTCTGCATCACTCACTTCCTCTGTTTTTGTACATCACTCTCTCATTGTCTGTCTGTGTACAGTAACGAACAGCTTACTCATCCTAGATCCATCAGCCTGAACAGACACAAAACAGCCTGGCATCTGGCCAAACGGTTTCCCCTGACCTGCTCTCTCTCCCCCTTTCTCTCTACCTTGGAGGCCCCTTTATTCAAACTTCTGAGTCAACGTCCCCTCTTTTTCCCTCCCTACTCCTCCATGTATTCCCCCTCCCTACTCCTCCATGTATTCCCCCTCCCTACTCCTCCATGTATTCCCCCTCCCTACTCCTCCATGTATTCCCCCTCCCTACTCCTCCATGTATTCCCCCTCCCTACTCCTCCATGTATTCCCCCTCCCTACTCCTCCATGTATTCCCCCTCCCTACTCCTCCATGTATTCCCCCTCCCCTCCTCCTATTCCCCCTCCCTCCTCCATGTATTCCCCCTCCCTACTCCTCCATGTATTCCCCCTCCCTACTCCTCCATGTATTCCCCCTCCCTACTCCTCCATGTATTCCCCCTCCCTACTCCTCCACATCGCATCTTTATTTCCCTCCATCTTCTCAGTCCCAAGTCTTTCCTACTCTCTCTGTATCATACTATGTCTACTGCAGTCTTTTGTTACAGTCAGTTTCCCTGTTGGTTTAGTGACGTTGTGTGCTTCTATGAAGCTCTACAGTCTATGAAGCTCTACAGTCTATGACGCTCTACAGTCTATGACGCTCTACAGTCTATGGCGCTCTACAGTATACGAAGCTCTACAGTATACGACGCTCTACAGTATATGAAATACTTTCCCTCCTCCCCCTTGTCCTTCTCTGTACCTTGGGGTTGAAGGGTCCTCTGGTCTCCATCTCAGACAGCAGGTCAGTCAGAGAATCCAGCTGTTTGTCAAAACTAGTCTGCTTTGCCAGACGCTGTGTGGGTGGGGGGTGAAGAGAGAGAGGGAGAGGGAGAGAGAGTTGATCAACAGGCTGAATCTTGACTTGAAAAATGTAGCAAACTCCAACTGCCACCTAAATCATACACTTGTGTCAATGGGGAATGTGCACAGAAGTGTACTGATAGAACAGAATGTAACTGATTTGCATGGATCAGAACATAAGCACTCACATCACGTTAGGCAATAGACTTCCACATCTGTTTACTGGGGACATCCACCATGGTAGTAGATGTGTGGATGAGAGTTCTGGCTGTCATCCAACACAACTACACCAATACAATGTGCTTTGGGACCTTATGGAAAGTTCTATATTTAAGCAATAAGGCACGGGGGGGTGTGGTATATTGCCAATATACCAACGCTAAGGGCTGTTCTTATGCACGATGCAATGCGGAATGCCTGGACAGACCTTAGCCATGGTATATTGGCCATATATCACAAACCCCCGAGGTGCCTTATTGCTATTATAAACTGGTAACCAACGTAATTAGAGCAGTAAAAATACATGTTGTCATACCCGTGTTTCACGATCTCATATACCACAGCTGTTAGCCAATCAGCATTCAGGGCTCAAACCACCCAGTTTATAATACAGAAAGCATTCCATTCTTATGATTATTAACCCAGACTCACCTGAAAGTTCTCCCCAGCACTGGGGACACTGCTGGGACCAGAGACTGGGAGAGGGGGAGGGGGTGGTGGAGGAGGGGAGACGGGGAACGGGGAGACAGGCATTCTCCTCAAGCGGGGCGGGGGGGAGGGGCAGGTCATCCACTGCGGGAGGGGGAGGGAAGGCGGGGGAGGGGCATCAGAGGCTGGGGGTGTGGTTGCACAGTTGGGGGGAGGGGCTGGCAGCTCATCGTCCAACGGAGGAGGAGGGGGCGGGAAGTCTAATAGAAACGGGGAGGGTTGATTGGTTAAATCAAAGGCATGGCAATTCAATGGTTTCTAAACGTTCTATAATTAATTCAAAACCTGTCATCTATTCACTGCACCCACCCAGACACTCATTCAAAACCTGTCATCTATTCACTGCACCCACCCAGACACTCATTCAAGGGAACTCAATGACAATACAGTTTCTACACACAGAGACAGTGAAATGATACTGTCAAGAAAATAGACTTGAAGGGATAAGTAGGTGGGTAAGCAGAAAAACAGCTTAATTGCCAGAATCTGGCAGTATCCCTTTAAATGCAGTAGAGTGTGTGAGAAACAGGAAAGGTGAGTTGACGGGATAAAGGCAATGTTGCAGTCTACCAATCTGTTGGGTTGCCAACACCAGGCTCAAACTCTGGGATCCAACATCCTTGTTTAGAAACAAAGATAAATACTTGTAACTAAATAATAACATGCTTGATGCTTCTGTTGCGAGATAAGTCTGGTCCTAAAACAACCCCTAGCCACTTCCCCTAACCTCTACCACCATCTTTTTACACCTATCCAGTTACTTCACATCTGCACTGTGAAGGGAAAGAGATTAAGTGAAGAAGTTAGGGGTCACATTGAACCAGACAACTAGATGCATGGGATAAATGTTTACAAAATGACAAACGAAAACGGCCAATCACCTTCGCAGAGCGATGGTGGGGGTGGAGGCATCACTCCAACTCGACCAATGACAGCTGTGCCGACACCGCGTGTTGAGACCAGGCTGGGGGGAGGAGAGGGACCTGCGGGAGGAGTTGAGCCCGGGGAAGGCGACGGGTCGGACTGGCTTTTGGGGCGCGGCGGGTTGACCGAGGCAAACTTCTTTGGCTGGTTGTAGAAGGAGGGGGTGGTGACTTTGAGGTTGATGGAGGAAGTCACCATGAAGGGTTTACTGCCGCTGGAGTCAGCCATGTTGTCTTCTTACTGTCTGAGGAGAGAAGAAGAGGACAGCTGTTGTTTATGACCATATTGTTTTTTTTACGACGATTTAGAAGAGGACAAACACAATCCATCCAAATCAACACAAACTCAAATGAGCGGTAGGGAGGCTGCCAACTGTTAAAGAGATGGCTGTGTTACAGAGGAGGTCTAGCAAACCTGGAGGCCAGCTGTAGAAACGATAACAGAGAAGATAAAATAAACCTTTGATATAGAAATGAACCATAGAGCATTAGCTTATCTGAGGTGAGCACACAGAGCTTTTGAAACAGTAGGGGAATATTTCTCCTTGGTGAATTAGTGGGGACACATCAACAAAGGATCTAACAACCCTGTAGCCTAACTACAGGAGAGAACCTCCAAAGCATGCATGCATAGAAACACACACACACACACACACACACACACACACACACACACACACACACACACACACACACACACACACACCTGATAGATCTTGACTGCTTTACACAGTACCTCACCTCAGATTGTAAATACACACTAGCCATTCCTTAGGCTCAGTATGGAGAGAGGTATACCGTAACCATAGCAGCACTTACAGCTGCTTCAAGGTCCACTCTCAGTATGAAACCGTTCATTGTAATAAAACAGTTGAGAACTACAGCATGGTTTACTATAGGGCTGACCGGGTCGGACCTGAGACGGGTAAAACCACCATAACATGTTCATGTGAGCTACGTCAAGGAGAGGGTCATTCAATGTTAGCTCAAATATTTACCTCACGTGTTTGTGGTTAAAAATGCTGACGTTACCACAGAGGCTCTATCTCAGATTCCCCAAACGCCTGTGGCCCTGTAGGTGACCCCTGGTTAAACAGAGACGTGGGCCCTGTAGGTGACCCCTGGTTAAACAGAGACGTGGGCCCTGTAGGTGACCCCTGGTTAAACAGAGACGTGGGCCCTGTAGGTGACCCCTGGTTAAACAGAGACGTGGGCCCTGTAGGTGACCCCTGGTTAAACAGAGACGTGGGCCCTGTAGGTGACCCCTGGTTAAACAGAGACGTGGGCCCTGTAGGTGGCCCCTGGTTAAACAGAGACGCGGGCCCTCTCTCTCAGTACCTGTCTTAACGTTACTTTCAGCTAGACGCTAGGCTGTTATCGTGCCCTACAGAGTATACAGTGCATTTGGATTCCCTTTTTCAACATTTTGTTAAGTTACAGCCTTATTCTAAAATTGATTAAATAATTCCCCTCCCCCCTCATCAATCCACACAATACCCCATAATTACAAAGGAAAACAGTTTTTTTGCAAATGTATATATATATATTTTTTAAGACATACCTTGTGTAAATAAGCATTCACACCGTTTGCTATGAGACTCCAAATTGAGCTCTGGTGTATCCTGTTTCCATTGAACATCCAGATGTTTCTACAACTTGATTGCAGTCCACCTGTGGTAAATTCAATTGATTGGATATGATTTGGAAAGGCACACACCTGTCTACATAAGGGCCCACAGCTGACAGTGCATGTCAGAGCAAAATCCAAGCCATAAGGTCGAAGGAATTGTCCATAGAGCTCTGAGACAGGATTGAGTCGAGGCACAGATCTGGGGAAGGGTAACAAAACATTTCTGCAGCATTGAAGGTCCCCAAGAACACAGTGGCCTCCAACATTCTTAAATGGAAGAAGTTTGGAACCACCAAGACTCTTCCTAGAGCTGGCCGCCCAGCTAAACTGAGCAATTGGGGGAGAAGGGCCTTGGTCAGGGAGGGAGAACCATCAGAAGGACAAACATCTCTGCAGCACTCCACCAATCAGGCCTTTATGGTAGAGTGGCCAGGTGGAAGCCACTCCTCAGTAAAAGGCACATGACAGCCCGCTTGGAGTTTGCCAAAAGGCACCTAAAGGACTTTCAGACCATGAGAAACAAGATTCTCTAATCTGATAAAACCAAGATTGAAGTCTTTGGCATGAATGCCAAGCGTCACGTCTGGAGGAAACCTGGCAACATCACTATGGTTAAGAATGCTTGCCTCATGCTGTGAGGATGTATTTCAGTGGCAGGGATTGTGAGACTAGTCAGGATTGAGGGAAAGATGAACAGAGTAAAGTACAGAGAGATCCTTGATGAAAACCTGCTCCAGAGCGCTCAGGACCTCAGACTGGGGCAGAGGATTAACTTTCAACAGGACAACGACCCTAAGCACACAGCCAAGACAACGCAGGAGTGGCTTCAGGACAAGTTTCTAAATGTCCTTGAGTGTCCCAGCCAGAGCCCGGACTTGAACCCGATCGAACATCTCTGGAGAGGCCTGAAAATAGCTGTGCAGTGACGCTCCCCTCCAACCTGACAGAGCTTGAGAGGATCTGCAGAGAAGAATGGGAGAAACTTCCCAAATACAGGTGTGCCAAGCTTGTAGCGTCATACCCAAAAAGACTCAATGCTGTAATTGCTGATAAAGGTGCTTCAACAAAGTACTGACTAAACATTTCTAAAAATCAGTTTTAGCTTCGTCATTATGGGATATTGTGTGTAGATTGATGGGGGAAAAAAACAATTAATTACATTTTAGAATAAGGCTGTAATTTAACAAAATGTGGAAAAAGTCAAAGTGTCTGAATACTTTTAGAATGCACTGTATATAACGACACTGATGGGTCCTAGTCAGCGTCTGAATACTTTTAGAATGCACTGTATATAACGACACTGATGGGTCCTAGTCAGCGTCTGAATACTTTTAGAATGCACTGTATATAACGACACTGATGGGTCCTAGTCAGCGTCTGAATACTTTTAGAATGCACTGTCCTATATATACGACACTGATGGGTCCTAGTCAGCGTCTGAATACTTTTAGAATGCACTGTATATAACGACACTGATGGGTCCTAGTCAGCGTCTGAATACTTTTAGAATGCACTGTATATAACGACACTGATGGGTCCTAGTCAGCGTCTGAATACTTTTAGAATGCACTGTATATAACGACACTGATGGGTCCTAGTCAGCGTCTGAATACTTTTAGAATGCACTGAATGCACTGTATATAACGACACTGATGGGTCCTAGTCAGCGTCTGAATACTTTTAGAATGCACTGAACGACACTGATGGGTCCTAGTCAGCGTCTGAATACACTGACATTGATCAGCGTCTGAATACTTTTAGAATGCACTGACACTGATGGGTCCTAGTCAGCGTCTGAATACTTTTAGAATGCACTTTAGAATGCACTGAATACTTTTAGAATAACTGATGGGACACTGATGGGTCCTAGTCAGCGTCTGAATACTTTTAGAATGCACTGAATGACACACTAGTCAGACACTGATGGGTCTAGTCAGAATACTTTTAGAATGCACTGTATATAACGACACTGATGGGTCCTAGTCAGCGTCTGAATACTTTTAGAATGCACTGTATATAACGACACTGATGGGTCCTAGTCAGCGTCTGAATACTTTTAGAATGCACTGTATATAACGACATTGATGGGTCCTAGTCAGCGTCTGAATACTTTTAGAATGCACTGTATATAACGACATTGATGGGTCCTAGTCAGCGTCTGAATACTTTTAGAATGCACTGTATATAACGACATTGATGGGTCCTAGTCAGCGTCTGAATACTTTTAGAATGCACTGTATATAACGACATTGATGGGTCCTAGTCAGCGTCTGAATACTTTTAGAATGCACTGTATATAACGACATTGATGGGTCCTAGTCAGCGTCTGAATACTTTTAGAATGCACTGTATATAACGACATTGATGGGTCCTAGTCAGCGTCTGAATACTTTTAGAATGCACTGTATATAACGACATTGATGGGTCCTAGTCAGCGTCTGAATACTTTTAGAATGCACTGTGTATAACGACATTGATGGGTCCTAGTCAGCGTCTGAATACTTTTAGAATGCACTGTGTATAACGACATTGATGGGTCCTAGTCAGCGTCTGAATACTTTTAGAATGCACTGTGTATAACGACATTGATGGGTCCTAGTCAGCGTCTGAATACTTTTAGAACGCACTGTGTATAACGACATTGATGGGTCCTAGTCAGCGTCTGAATACTTTTAGAACGCACTGTATATAACGACACTGATGGGTCCTAGTCAGCGTCTGAATACTTTTAAGATTGATGGGTCCTAGTCACTGTATAGCGTCTGAATACTTTTAGAACGCACTGACACTGATGGGTCCTAGTCAGCGTCTGAATACTTTTAGAATGCACTGTATATAACGACACTGATGGGTCCTAGTCAGCTAGTCTGAATACTTTTAGAATGCACTGTATATAACGACACTGATGGGTCCTAGTCAGCGTCTGAATACTTTTAGAATGTCCTAGTCAGCGTCTGAATACTTTTAGAATGCACTGTATATAACGACACTGATGGGTCCTAGTCAGCGTCTGAATACATGCACTGTATATATAACGACACTGATGGGTCCTAGTCAGCGTCTGAATACTTTTAGAATGCACTGTATATAACGACACTGATGGGTCCTAGTCAGCGTCTGAATACTTTTAGAATGCACTGTCTGAATACTTTTAGAATGCACGACACTGATGGGTCCTAGTCAGCGTCTGAATACTTTTAGAACGCACTCTATATAACGACATTGATGGGTCCTAGTCAGCGTCTGAATACTTTTAGAACGCACTGTATATAACGACACTGATGGGTCCTAGTCAGCGTCTGAATACTTTTAGAATGCACTGTATATAACGACATTGATGGGTCCTAGTCAGCGTCTGAATACTTTTAGAATGCACTGTATATAACGACATTGATGGGTCCTAGTCAGCGTCTGAATACTTTTAGAATGCACTGAAAATAACGACATTGATGGGTCCTAGTCAGCGTCTGAATACTTTTAGAATGCACTGTATATAACGACATTGATGGGTGCTAGTCAGCGTCTGAATACTTTTAGAATGCACTGAAAATAACGACATTGATGGGTCCTAGTCAGCGTCTGAATACTTTTAGAATGCACTGTATATAACGACATTGATGGGTCCTAGTCAGTGTCTGAATACTTTTAGAATGCACTGAAAATAACGACATTGATGGGTCCTAGTCAGTGTCTTTTTTTAAATTTTATTTTTATTTCACCTTTATTTAACCAGGTAGGCTAGTTGAGAACAAGTTCTCATTTGCAACTGCGACCTGGCCAAGATAAAGCATAGCAGTGTGAACAGACAACACAGAGTTACACATGGAGTAAACAATTAACAAGTCAATAACACAGTAGAAAAAAATGGGCAGTCTATATACAATGTGTGCAAAAGGCATGAGGAGGTAGGCGAATAATACAATTTTGCAGATTAACACTGGGGTGATAAATGATCAGATGGTCATGTACAGGTAGAGATATTGGTGTGCAAAAGAGCAGAAAAGTAAATAAATAAATAAAAACAGTATAAAAACAGTATGGGAATGAGGTAGGTGAAAATGGGTGGGCTATTTACCAATAGACTATGTACAGCTGCAGCGATCGGTTAGCTGCTCGGATAGCTGATGTTTGAAGTTGGTGAGGGAGATAAAAGTCTCCAACTTCAGCGAACCGTCTCACCGTTGGATCATTAACAAGCCTAATGGCTTATGTCTAGAAACATGCTTTTGTCCATCATGTGAAATGCTTTTGCTAGAGCAACAACATATTTAAGAACCATTGCCATAGTGACAATATAAATGGGTTTCCTCAGGTCTTGTTTGTTTTGGAAGGAAAAGCAATGCCCCAGAACTAGCCTAGTACATGCTCCGATGTGGGCTTGTGATGCGGGTGACTGATTTCTTTCTCTATGATCAGAATCAGCCCTTAGACGGGGAATGATTTACCACCCAGGCTTGACTATGTTACGCCATGTCAGTTTCATGAGAAACTTTACGTAACTTCCTTCCCATGGTTACCAGATTTCTGTGAAATATGACCTATAATTAATTATATGAGTGAAAGTTATTTAATTTTTATTAAGTAGGTTAAAAAGCAGCTTTTCTGTGTTGGAATGGTGTGGGTGTACCCCAAGGACAGAATGGTGTGGGTGTACCCCAAGGACAGAATGGTGTGGGTGTACCCCAAGGACAGAATGGTGTGGGTGTACCCCAAGGACAGAATGGTGTGGGTGTACCCCAAGGACAGAATGGTGTGGGTGTACCCCAAGGACAGAATGGTGTGGGTGTACCCCAAGGACAGAATGGTGTGGGTGTACCCCAAGGACAGAATGGTGTGGGTGTACCCCAAGGACAGAATGGTGTGGGTGTACCCCAGCGACAGAATGGTGTGGGTGTACCCCAGCGACAGAATGGTGTGGGTGTACCCCAGCGACAGAATGGTGTGGGTGTACCCCAGCGACAGAATGGTGTGGTTGTACCCCAGCGACAGAATGGTGTGGTTGTACCCCAAGGACAGAATGGTGTGGGTGGTGTATACGGTTCATTAAAAATGTTAAGGCAAGTAGACAGCCGACTCTCAAGCTCAGCCAATCAGTTAACATGACATCATGTTCTAGGAGTAAATAGCAGGCACCTTTTTAAAGGGTCTGTGTGATACAAGTTGGTTGGTAGATTTTTTTAACTGTTTTTTCTCCAATTCATGCTTTGGTCGCAAATACGAGTACAGGACGAGTTAACAGAATATGAACTTTAAAAAGTGAGATTTAAACTTGACAGTTACCTTAAGACACATTTCTTAAATAGTTTTTCAGTTTGAAATTGAGGTTTCCACATTGCATGTAGCGGTGACTTGGGGGCCTTGACACAAGTTCTGACAAGATAAAGACATCAACCGTGGGTGAAAGTATTCCTGAAATGCTGACTCAGGCCTCAACACAGTATGAAGAAAAAAACAGTGTAAGTAAGCTAACTGTTTGTTAGGATCCTCTGGAAAACACAGCGTTTTCAACATTTCACTCCTAACTTCGTACGTTAACAGTTCAAATGCTGACAGGAAGCCAAAGAGAGAAGATATCATATTTGCACTCACAAGCCCCTTCAAAGTGAGCAACAAAAAGCCACAAACTGTTAAAAACTTTTCTATTTTCAAAATGGATTTACTGTTAAATAATGCAGAGAAGAGCAGGATGAAATATTAAAGGCAAATGACCAAAGGGGACATCAACCAATCTGGTTGCCCACCCTAGCACAGCTTGCTACAGCCTGTAGGCTAGCTAGCTGTCTTATATTTCCAAGACCACACAAAGCAGTCTTGGAAACTGTCTGTAAAAGTCCAACCTAGTAAGAGTCCAACGCTCCACTGACAAAGCGTTGGCTCCTCTCTGTGATGAAAGAGCCTGCATCAAGCAGAGCAGACCTCCCCTGTAATATCCTCAGTCAGACAGAAACCTGCTCTCCTTGGCCAATAGAACCCTGTTGAAACCTCTGCTAATGAGGGCCAGTGCATTGGATACCAGCAGACTGTTCAGTTGTGAGGGAAATATTACGAGTCTTTGATCTAAAGGCTTTGTATCTTTCTAGAGAGCCAGCGCTCTACACTAAGTGGAGGCAGAGAACTTGGCTTATTGGTTCTAGTGCTCATTTAAAAGTGTCTCATTATATTAGCCGACTGTAGAAAGCCCTGGGGATAATGCATGAGACGGTCACGGGACTGAGACATGCTAGGAGCAAACGTTCCTCATGGTGCCCCTGGAAATAGACCCGATTTGAGGAATTAAAAAAACAAATAACGCTGTAAACGTCATCCTACATAAGTCAAGTGATTTTTTATGATGTATTATTTAATTCACTACTCAGCCAACTGTAAAGGCATTGACAAAAAAACATTCCCCACAGATTCCATGTGGCTGTAGACCTGGCTAATGGTTTTATATGGTGAGGTCAGCTGCAGGCTCCTCCCAGACAGTCCTCTAAGCCTAACTAAAGAAACCATTGTGAAATTGGATCCAGAGATGAGACCCATGGTGAGAACGTTTGGCACTTCAGTTGAATGACATCAACACCATGGTCTGCTTTTTCCTTTCCCTCCATCTCCAATCTGCTCCCCCTTTCACTCCCTAAATCACTCCTACCTCAACACCCCCCCCCCCCCCCCCAAAAGCTCCCTCCTATCATTTCAGTTGGATGACATCACCACGGCCTGTATTTCATCATCTTAACTAGTTTTACAGCTTGGCTATGAGGCGACATCATGTGTGCAGAGAGCGCTAAACTCATACAAACCGTCTACTGTAAATAATAGCTCTTAGCTTATCGAGTACGTTATGATTTCCACATGGTCGGTTGGTCGTCGGTCTACAAAGGAGGATTAGAAGACAATTCATTTGGTAGAGGAGATGATATTTGAGATGGTATCAAGGCCCAGACATCGATTGAAGCATCGTTCTGTGTTGGATGCGGATGGATGGGGCTAGAACACTAAACACTTACAGTACACTGTTGTTTTACCACTGGCTGCTGGTCTGTAAGTGTTCACCTGAGAGAAACAACACCAACAATAGATACTGTGCCAGACCAATAAGAACACTAGTGACAAGCCAACACGCTGCTTGGGGGCGATCGCTTTGGAGTCCAGATGAGGAGTAGAAAACAGGCAGAAGCACTTGATTCTGAAAGCCACTCTTGAACTAGGGATGAGATTTGCCAGGGACGTCACGATACAATATTATCACAATAATTAGGTGACGATACTATATGTATTGCGATTCTCACGATTCTATATGTATCACGATGCGATACTGTGATTTTATTGCCACTCAATGTGCCAAACATGCTGCTCACCATACATCTACTGCAGAAGGACAAGAGAGAGTCATGAGAAAACAAGTTTTGATCAGTCATGGAAATAAATGTGCTGAAAACAAATTGGCTCCATATTTAAAAAGATTGAGTACAAGCTATGAAGGAAAAATTATTATTTGATAAAATTGCGATATTGTCAAAACGATACATTGTCAAAAATAATATCCTGATATATAACTGTAACCCCCACACACACACACACTATATTGGACCCTAACACCTAACCCTATCGTTACCATGACCCTAGCACAAAATCAACAACAAAAATACTTCCCTACTAGTCCCTACTAGCTCATCAGCTCTGACGCCAGTGTTGTCCTCTCTAGCATGGCCATCTAGTGACTACCCTACAGTTGCTAAAGCTCCATCGTTGTCCCTGAGTTTCAGCACAGACACGCGTGGTGAGTTGATGCCTATTCGGCAGCTAGGTTAATTGATCATGCTACTTTGTATGCGTTGGTTGTTGGCAACCTTGTACTTTACAACGTTTTTGGAACAGATTCCTGTAGGAATGTTACACAAATGTTAATCACCCATTTCACTGTCAGTCTACAGCTGCTGTTTATGAAGCATGTGATGAATAACATTTGATTTGGCCAGTGACACTTTGCTTCTTGAAAGGGGGGGGGGGGAATACCAAAAAGAGTTTGAGGTGATTTCCCCTTTAATTGCACTTTTGTCTATTTGGCTGGAAAACTACCACAGCACTCAGTTTTAAATCTATATTCTCTCTTTACATTTTAGTCAGTGGGTTTGCGTGAGAACAACCATCTTGTGAAACAATGGAATCCCGTTTTGGGTGAAATAACAGCTGGTAGGAACTTGATGGATAACCATGATCCACTGTATTGCATTAGCGCCCCACCCACCTTTTAGCATGCCTATGATTAGCTATGGTAGGTCTGCTAAACTCAAGACAGCTAAGAACACATACTATACAAAATATCCGACGATCATCAATGAATCATCCATGTAGTCATAGCTAGGTAAAGTCTATCTAACCCTGATTCAAGAGAATTGCAGTGTGTGTCAATCCGTCTTGATAGCCCTGGTCTAGCATTCACCTGCATACAACCCAGTGTTGAAATAACTTCAAAACGGCAAATGTATATAATAGCTACATATAAAAGCGCAATCTGTCTAGACATGCTGGCTAGTTAGTTTGTGCACTCACCTATATTTTTGCTGACTAGCAGCCTCCCTACAGTTGGTAGCTAGCCAGAGGTTGTAGAGGGCTAACGTTACTTCCTCGCCTCTCTACTTCGATGACACGGTTTATCGTTCTCAACCGGCCCCTTTCTATTTATTCTTCAACGGCAGGTCAATCTGTACCCTAAATGGATGTTGCCATCACCCTTTCCCCGTATATTTTCAAAGGAATGTGAGATTTCTGTCTGGCTAATCAGCCAGCTAACTATTCCTCCTAAACTGTACTTCCGGTTACAGCCTCTGAATTTTTCTTTGTCGTGAGCGAGCGGGAAT